>NW_021245099.1:0-598 GCF_002162155.2 Triticum dicoccoides | reverse complement strand
TGAGATTTTACAGTTTTTCGTAGTTTAGATCGAGTCTGTTCTTCATACCTACAGTCCACGAAAAAGCCACAAAAAAAATTAGGGTTAGTTCATCATATCCGAACCAATCTGAGCCTTTGCATAATCTTTTTAGGGTTTTGCTTTGTTGAATTTGCGGTTGCATCGTCGTGTCTAGTTGCTGGTCTTAGAGTCTAGTCTTTTAGAGTTTCGAGTTTTGGTCATAAGTTGTCACACCGCTGCCGCACCATCATCATCGCCCCTGCCATCTACCACCACCGCTTATCCGCCACCGCTCTGAATCCGTATCCATATACCACCACCAATCCGTGTCCATATACCACCACCGATCCATATCCATATACTACCACCGCTGCCATATACCACCACCATATATCCACCACCAATCCGAGTTCCTTGCATATTAGGTTTGTTTTCGGGATCCATCTAATTTCCGATTCGTGTTTCCTTGTCTGAGTAGGTTTCGGATTCCAGCAATCTTTTGCCGGCCGTAGAACAAGTTGGTTTCCAAAAAAAAAAGAGTCCGGAAACCACCCTCCGTTTAGGCCCAAAATTTTCGGAAAACGCACTTGACAAAAAA
>NW_021245098.1:0-470 GCF_002162155.2 Triticum dicoccoides | reverse complement strand
CGACACTTAAGCGCACCTTGGGGTTCGTCGATCGTGGAAATCACTCCGGGACCCCAAAACAGTGAGTAATAGGCCACGAACGCCCCATAATCGGCCAAAACTGCGAGTGTTGATGACTGACACGTAAGCGCACCTTGGGGTTCGTCAATCGTGGAAATCACTCCGGGACCCCAAAACAGTGAGTAATAGTCCACGAAACGGGCCAGAATCGGCCAAAACTACGAGTGTTGATGACCGACACGTAAGCGCACCTTGGGGTTCGTCAATCGTGAAAATCACTCCGGGACCCCAAAACAGTGCGTAATAATCCACGAACGGGCCAAAAATCGGCTAAAACTACGAGTCTTGATGACCGACACGTAAGCGCACCTTGGGGTTCGTCAATCGTGGAAATCACTCCGGGACACCAAAACAGTGAGTAATAGTCCACGAAATGGGCCAGAATCTGCCAAAACTGTGAGTGTTGATGA
>NW_021245097.1:0-912 GCF_002162155.2 Triticum dicoccoides | reverse complement strand
GCCTCAGTCATTACCCTGACCAACTTAGCAGTATGGCCGGGTACATCTAGGCATCGAGTCAGGCGAACCACTTGATTGAGGTCGCGAGTGGCCATCTGAAAGCACAATTATAATGCAAAGGCATTAGAATTTCTAGCAAAATTTCGGCAGCATAACAGCTGTAAATGCTCAAGAAGGATTTGAGACATTTGACAAGGGATTTCATACACACTCAAACATCATCATATCAAAGTTCTGAGGCCATCCTAGCAACATAATGTGGTAAAAGAACTGAACTAGGCTTGTATCCATCATACCTATAAGGTACTACTGATTGGTAACACGTGATCCTGATAGAGAGAACAGATCCTAATTCCTTAACCCCCGGTGGAAGAATGGACTGACTCAGATTAGAAAGTCATAAGATAAAGGAGTAAAAAGAGCCTTACGTTCCAACCCACAAACAATTCCCCTACATATAACTAAAGAATTTCTAGACTCAACATCGCCCAGTTTGGCTTGGAGAACCTACAGGCAGTCCGGCTCTTATGCCAACGCTGTCAGGACCCCGACTCGATGTCACATCGATCTAGCCGGTAACACCTCATATCACTTTGCGGCCTCACGCACGGTATCCCCACGGGTGTCGCCTTACCTTTGCCCGGGACCGTTTGCGCCTTTTGGCTCACGTATATGATAGTGTTGCTAGCATCCATATGATAAGGAGCCCGGGCTGACATGACTAGTCGTAAACCCAAAGTGGCACAGACTTACAGGGACAGGCATCCATGACCCAGCTTCGGACGTGTCGGTCATCAGCAAGTGGGTCCGGGCTGTAGCACTGGGCTAGCAGGACTCCGGTAAACCGGGCTGTAGCGGGCTAACAGGACTCCGGTACTCAAAGCGTGACATTTCCCCGAAGGGACAGACACA
>NW_021245096.1:0-657 GCF_002162155.2 Triticum dicoccoides | reverse complement strand
CAAAAAACAAAAGAAAATAAATAATGCAAAAAAAATTAAAAAAACAGGAAAAAAACTATTTTTATAGTAAAGTTAATCACAAAATAAAATGGAACTAACAGAAAGTTTATAATTTTTCTAAAACTAAAAGCAAAAAGAATAAAAAAATAAAGCAAAAAACAAAAGAAAATAAATAATGCAGAAAAAACAAAAAAACTGGAAAAAATAGCAACAATAAGTATTTTGTTGTAAGTGGAAACAAAATAAAATAAATAAAGCAACAAAGAAAACAAAAAAAGTGTTTTCAAATTTGAAAACTAACGGCATTAACAAAAAGTTTATAATTTTTCTAAAACTAAAAGCATAAAGAATTAAAAAATAAAGCAAAAAACAAAAGAAAATAAAATAAATAAAGCAACAAAAAAACAAAAAAATGCCACCTGCTGGGCCCCCACGGCCTGAATACGACTAGAAACCCATCAAAGGGCCAGGATTCAGGCCCGCAGGAGGCCCAGTAGGCCCACAGGCATAGCAGTGACAATTAGGCCCGTAAGCCTGCAATGGAGAGAAGCTCGAGAGGGGTGCGGTAGTGGGGCTTATAAACCACTGCGCACCCCTCTCAACTAGCGAGGTGGGACTAAACTTTCGACGCCGCAGCCGCACAAGGCCTTTGGTCCC
>NW_021245095.1:0-1141 GCF_002162155.2 Triticum dicoccoides | reverse complement strand
ATGATAGGGGAAAAGAAAATGAAATGAGGAAACATATAGTAGGAATTAAGGTCATAAAAGGGAAAAGGAAAACAAATAATGTACAAAAGGAAATAGAAAATGGAAAGGAGAAGAAAAATAAAAATAAAATCCAAAAATAATACTAAGTGTTTGCCAAATGCAGAAAAAAAAACTCGACAATGAATTGTTTGCCGAGTGCAGAAAAACAAAGGAACTTGACAAAGAAAGGTAATTGCCAAAGAGTTGGTTGCCGAGTGCTTGACGGCGTCCCAGTATACGCACACCTCCATCATCACCGTCATGAACAGGGACCAGTCGTTGTAGTTCGTCTTCATGACCATCGTCCACCTGGCCGAGCTAGAGTCGCACATCACCCTCTCAGCCACCTGGCCGTGTTCCGGCTCTATCCACGAAGCCGCGAGGGAGAAAGGGGCGGGGATCGTGAACGGCATGGCAGCGGTTTCGACCCCGACGCGCCGCCCTTTGCCTTGTCCACTGGCTCCTTGCTGCCGGCCATGTCCACAGGATCTCTGATGAGGCTCTGATATCATTTGTCGTTGCTATTGGGCACCTCTCTCACTCACAATATAACTCTGATCAACGAGCAGCTCACGAACACAGGGACAATGTATTTGTGCCGCCAACTGACTTGCAGCTTTTCTATTTTCCTCTCTTCTTATTCCATGCGTAACGAACGTGCCCGTATAGCTTGCTCTCATTGCTACAAACGTGCCATCCTATGTCTAACGGATCGAGGCCGCTCACGTCGCTACCAGCCCGTCGTGCTCACCGCACGACCAAGCCTTATACATCTACGGAAAAGAAAAAAAAACTAACGCATGACACCATGCAAGGCTGTCATGTACATTGAATAAGAGGAAAAAAAACAGCTGGACTCCTAGACTTAAACGACTCTAGTAAATCCTAACAGTGATAGTTGTGATAATATTGATTTTGTTCTAGCTTATCACACTCCACGAGAATTCCTGTACCCTGACTTTCGGGGCAAAGTATGAGTGTTATTTTGCTCTTTTCTGCTTTTCTTCCTCGTTTGCTCCTCCCTTCTATGCAATTTGATCAGCCAACACCTCGTATAAACATAATAGCCCCGTGCAATAAGTAGAAATCATGAAATAGATGA
>NW_021245094.1:0-1240 GCF_002162155.2 Triticum dicoccoides | reverse complement strand
ATTATGTACTTACTACTTGGCACTAGAAGACTTGGTAGTTTAATCCTGTCCACCTTACTTCACCGAAATGAGTTTCATATTTTACATGCTAAACATGTTATGTGTCTGCTTGTTTCTTCTTTTAGAACGCTGACAGAATATTTGGGAAGAGTACCTTATTAAGCAATGGTAAAGGAAGCAATGCGGATAAGGTTCAGTATAGTGAGACATCCTTGTTGGTCTCCAACAAAGCTGATAAAACAGCCAAGGGAAACTATCTTGAAGATAGTGAGACAACCCCAATGTCCTATCTTGATGTAGTGTTTGAGTTACTGACCACTACCGCTGGCACAAGCTCTTAGAACTCATTTTCTGAATCAGTTTGGTTTCTATAGTCTCAACTACAAGCTGAAAGACATTGATCAGCTGTGCTGCGACAAGAAGCCGAAGGACTGAGCAAGTCCTTGGAGAATTCAGATGCATACTTTCTAGTGCAACAGCAAGCGTTGGAGGATCTTAGCGCCAAATAGGAGAAGGCTAATAAGCTTGCGAAGCGTATTGCCAGCATGGTGGATACCCAGGATAATGTTTCTTGAGCTCTTGTGAAGTTGTTTCAGTTATGGACTTGTTTTGCTGCCTGATACGTCTCCAACGTATCTATAATTTTAGATTGTTCCATGCTATTATATTATCTGTTTTGAATGATTATGGGCTTTATTATACACTTTTATATCATTTTTTGGGACTAACCTACTAACCGGAGGCCTAGCCCATATTGCTGTTTTATTGCCTATTTCAGTATTTCGAAGAAAAGGAATATCAAACGGAGTCCAAACGGAATGAAACCTTCGGCAACGTGATTTTTTGGAAGAATGTCATCCTGGAGACCTGGAGTTCAAGCCAGAAGATACTCGAGGACTCCACGAGATAGGAGGGCGCCCCCCCTGTAGGGTGTGCCCCCTGTCTTGTGGGCCCCTCGAGCACCTCCCGACCGACTTCTTTCGCCTATATAGTCCCACGTACCATAAAAAATCCAGGGAGAAGATAGATCGGGAGTTCCGCCGCCGCAAGCCTCTGTAACCACCAAAAACCTCTCGGGAGCCCTTCCCGGCACCCTGCCGGAGGGGGAATCCATCACCGGTGGCTATCTTCATCATCCCGACGCTCTCCATGATGAGGAGGGAGTAGTTCACCCTCGGGGCTGAGGGTATGTACCAGTAGCTATGTGTTTGGTCTCTCTCTCTCTCTCTCTCTCTCTCTC
>NW_021245093.1:0-866 GCF_002162155.2 Triticum dicoccoides | reverse complement strand
GCGAGTTCCCCGATTGACGATCCCCGGGGTGTGTTTACGTGTGCGTCGTCAACACTCTCAGTTTTGTCCAATTCTGGCCGTTTTCATGGACTATTACTCGCCGTTTTGGGTCCCCGAAGTGATTTCCATAGTTGTTGAACCCTAGGGTGCGATTACGTTTTGGTCAACAACACTCGCAATTTTAGCCCATTCTGGCCCGTTTTGTGGACTATTAATCACTGTTTTGGGATCCGGAGTGATCTCCACGATTGAAAAACCCCAGGGTGCGTTTATGTGTCGGTCATCAACACACAATTTTGGCTAATTCTGGCCCGTTTCGTGGATTATTACTCACTGTTTCGGGTCCCAAAGTGATTTCCACGACATATGAACCCTGGGGCGCTTTTACGTGTCGGTCATCAACACTTACATTTTGGGCTGATTCTGGTCCGTTTCGTGCACTATTACTCACCGTTTTGGGGCCCTAGAGTGATTTCCATGATTGACAATTCTCGGGGTGCGTTTACGTGTCCGTCGTTAACACTCACAGGTTTGTCCAATTTTGACCCATTTTGTTGACTATTACTCACCATTTTGGGGTCCCAAAGCGGTTTCAATAGTTATTGAACACCAAGGTGCGCTTATGTGTCATTCATCAACACTCGTAATTTTGGCCAATTCTGGCTCATTTCCTGGACTACCGATCATTGTTTTGGTTTCCCAAAGCGAGTTCCCCGATTGACGATCCCCGGGGTGTGTTTACGTGTGCGTCGTCAACACTCTCAGTTTTGTCCAATTCTGGCCGTTTTCATGGACTATTACTCACCGTTTTGGGTCCCCGAAGTGATTTCCATAGTTGTTGAACCCCAGGGTGCGATTACGTTTTG
>NW_021245092.1:0-1484 GCF_002162155.2 Triticum dicoccoides | reverse complement strand
CTTAAGCTAACAATTGACATCTGACCTTTAGTTTCGATCCCCTGAGGCACAACTGTCATCGGGAGTCCCTGTTGAAGAACATCGTATAGTACTTAATTAATATACTTAGCAATGAAAGTTTAGCAAAAAAAATATGTATACAAAATATGCACTAAGGACAAATAGTAAATATCTTACCATCATTCCTAAATAGATGTGACCGTAGTTCAATACCATCACTATTGGTCGCACGTTTTGAGTACTAACATTTCCAAGTGCAGGAAAAAAATTTGTCTTGACAGTATGAAGATCCTCAAGCCATGAAACATAATGACTTATCTCCTCGCAGTTTAGTTCAGCTCCGGGGCAGTAGAAGGTTCTGTCTACCAAGCGCCGGACATGTTTGGTTGAATGGAGATAAGCTGTCAATAGAAATTAGTTGTCAGTTATTTTTGAAATAAGCAATATCTATTTGAGAAGAACTCACATAATGGTAGAACTGGAGGCGTCTGCACATCGACCCATATGTCTCTATTACCTTCAATATCATCTTCCGGATGAATATCAAAGGTGATAACCATACCAGGCTCAAATGCATAAGCCTTGCATAGTGCTTGCCAAGTTTTGCATTCAAAATAGGTGTATGTGTGTGCATTGTATACTTTGATGTTGAAAGTATAACCATCATGCTCAATTTTCAGGTAAGCTCTCTTTACCTCCATAGTTTCCATATCTTTGAAACCTATCTTATCCAAGACAAAAATTCTTGCATGGCATGGGATGCGCTAGTAGAATAGTGAAAATTAAAAATTATAAGTCAGGCAAATGAAGCATATATAAGTCATGCTTAATTACGAAAACAGACTTGTCGTTGTGACTTATTGTATTGAATACGAAAGTTTCATCCAGCTTGATGCTGAATCGCCTACCATCAACAAGGAAATTTCTGTCGCATTGGCCGCGCTCGTCTTCACAGTATGTGCACATACCGAAATTTTTTCCGTCGTCAGACGACATTTCCTATGTTCATATTAGGCGAAACATTAAACACTTACTAATTCAATTAATTCAACTACTTCTATTAATTCAACTAAGCATTTACTAAAAATAAACTAGTTATATTAATTCAATTAGTTCAACTAATCATTTACTAAAAATAAACTAGTTATATTAATTCAATTAGTTCAACTAAGCATTTACTAAAAATAAACTAGTTCTATATGTTAATTCCACTAGTTCAATTAAGCATTTACTAAAAATAAACTAGTTCTATATACTAATTCAACAAGTTCAACTAAGCATTTACTAAAAATAAACTAGTTCTAATCCTTCATCTCTTTCTCAGACTTATCCCACTTAGGTGAAACATTAAACCTTATTACTATCTAACATTAATTAATATCTAGCCAATTCAAATATATATCTAACTATATTCATCTCTAACAATTGACATTACTATATATTTAATTTTTCTATCTAATTCATCTAACATTCGACATTAATCT
>NW_021245091.1:0-1032 GCF_002162155.2 Triticum dicoccoides | reverse complement strand
CAATGGAAAGCCTGGATTAAGCTACTTGAACATTGAGCATCAAGATCTATGAGGATGGATCAAAACGCTTAATGGTACTTTCAAATGAGCACATACCTTGACATGATCTTGAAGGTATTCAAGATGGATCAGTCAAAGAAGAAGTTCTTGCCTGAGTTGTAAGGTACGAAGTTAAGACTTAAAGCTCGACCATGGCAGAATAGAGAGAAAGGACGAAGGTCGTCTCCTATGCTTAAGACATAGGCTCTACAGTATGCTATGCTGTGTACCGCACCTGAAGTGTGCCTTGCCATGAGTTAGTCAAGGGGTACAAGAGTGATCCAAGAATGGATCACAGACATCGGTCAAAGTTATCCTTAGTAACTAGTGAACTAAGGAATTTTCTCGATTATGGAGGTGGTAAAAGAGTTCGTCGTAAAGGTTACGTCGATGAAAGCTTAACACCTATCCGGATAGCTCTAAGTAGAGATACCAGATACGTATAATGGGGCAACAATTTAGAATAGCTCCAAGTGGAACAGTTATTTGGAATGGCTCCAAGTAGAACGTGGTAGCTACATCTAGGAGATGACATAGAGATTTGTAAAGCACACACGGATCTGAAAGGTTCAGACCCGTTGACTAAAAACCTCTCTCACAAGCAACATGATCAAACCCAAGACTCTCTGGATGTTGGTCACATGGTGATGTGACCTGTCAGTGTTAATCACATGGTGATGTGAACTAGATTATTGACTCTAGTGCAAGTGGGAGACTGTTGGAAATATGCCCTAGAGGCAATAATAAAAGTGTTATTATTATATTTCTTTGTTCATGATAATAGTCTTTTATTCATGCTATAATTGTATTATCCGGAAATCGTAATACACGTGTGAATACATAGACCACAATATGTCCCTAGTGAGCCTCTAGTTGACTAGCTCGTTGTGATCAACAGATAGTCATGGTTTCCTGGCTATGGACATTGGATGTCGTTGATAACGGGATCACATCATTAGGAGAATGATGTGATGGACAAGACCCAATCCTAAG
>NW_021245090.1:0-1380 GCF_002162155.2 Triticum dicoccoides | reverse complement strand
AACCTGGGTGGCAGGGCGGTGTTGGGCACCCACACGCGGCGCTTCTGAGGACCAGCACCGGATGAGGAACCCATGTCACGTCCATGCTTGCGTGTTGCGTCATAGTCAGTCTGACCAGTTTCAGCACTGATGGCTTTGTTGACAAGTTTCGAAAAAGATGTGCACTCATGCAGACGGAGGTCACGGCGAAGCTCAGGACTAAGGCCCTTACGGAACCTTGCTTGCTTCTTGGCGTCAGTAGACACTTCCTCAGTTGCATATCGGGCGAGATTACCAAACTCCCTGCTATAGGCATCCACAGAAAGTCGGCCTTGGGTGAAACTGCAAAATTCTTCACGTTTACGGTCCATGAGACCCTCCGGAATGTGATGTTCACGAAAAGCCTCGCTGAACTCAGCCCAAGTTGTGACATGGCCCGCTGGGCGCATAGCTCCATAATTCTCCCACCATAGACTGGCGGGGCCTTCAAGATGATATGCAGCAAAGGTGACTTGTCAGCCTCCGCTACCAGCACGGAACGCAGTTTGTGAGAGATACTGTGAAGCCAGTCATCAGCGTCGAGGGGCTTGACGGAGTGGTGGAACGTGGGTGGATGCAATTTGATAAAATCACTGAGTGACACCACGTTAGCCCTCTGATGGTGTGCTGTATTCTGTTCAATACGCTCCAACAAACGGTTTGTCTCCCGCTTGTTTCTCTCAGCTTCCATCATCACCTCGGCTAGTGAAGGAGGATGAGGCAGATTTACATCCCTGGCTTCACTGCCTTCGGCCTGCTCTTGAGAAGCAGGGTTAGCGCGGTGTTGACCATCCTAGGTAAACAAGACAATGATTTAGTCAGGATGGTAAAATTCCGACATAGGATTCATAATGTAAGAAATAACTCGGAATGCAAGATGATCATCCGTATGACATGGTAGATACAGAAACTGCTTCTTTTATTCCATCGTCATATACACCATACAGGGTTTAGTACAAGACCAAACAAAGTACTATTACGGTGAAAAGAGGATTACATCTCATCGGAGGCATTCCAAGCTCCTATACATTATTTTTCTACACCTCCGGAAGGAGTACAAACTAGGTCATATCCCACGAGTCACGCGGGACGATAGACGACACAGCTAGTGCGAACTAGTGATACTACCACTAACTCAGACCGATCCGTAGTAGTCCTCGTAGAAGTCACCTCCATAGCCTGGAAGCTCAACATGATCATCTGGAAACAGACGGTCTCGCGGAGCTTGTGGACCATAGGGGCTAGGATGAGGCCTTGGACCAACAAACGGTGGCCTGCGGGGACCGCGAGGTGGGGTGATGCCTCCTACATCACGCCAAACCATCACGTCTGGCAGAGCAGATCTCACAGGATAGAGATCGC
>NW_021245089.1:0-1205 GCF_002162155.2 Triticum dicoccoides | reverse complement strand
CTACATCTCACATGGTTCCGGACCCCGGTATACTCACTTCTCTGTCTCAATTTTCCACTCCCTCTTATGTCACTATTGGCAATGGTGTTTCTTTACCCATCTCCACATCTGGTCATACTACTCTCTCCACACCTCACCGCACGTTTTTGCTAAATAATGTTCTAGTAGGTCCTGACATCATAAAAAATCTGCTTTCTACTCGTCAACTCACTACTGATAATTCTTGTTCTGTGGAATATGACCCCTTTGGTTTTTCCATTAAGGATCTTCACACACGGCGCGAGATCATACGCTGCAGTAGCCCCGGTCCTCTCTATGAGTTCTCCACAAGCACCAGCTCTCCATCGCCTTTCGGACTCGTCGCCTCCACCAACTCCACCGAGCTATGGCATCGTCGCTTAGGACATCCTGGTCGTGACGCTATGTCACATTTATCTAAACAATTTGCTATTCCATGTAATAAAGTCACTATGGTGTGTCATGCATGTCAACTCGGCAAACATGTACGTCTACCTTTTTCTAGGTCCCAAACAATTTGCAGTGTTCCGTTTCAGTTAATTCATTGTGATTTATGGATTCTCTCATTGCAAGTAATTCTGGTTTAAAATATTATCTTGTCATAGTCGACGATTTCTCGCACTTTATTTGGACCTTTCCTCTACGGAGAAAATCTAACACTTTTGACGTCCTTATTAATTTCGTTGCTTACGCTCGCACCCAGTTCAACCTTCCTGTCGTTTCCCTACAAACCGACAACGGCACTGAGTTCGTTAACTCCACCCTAGTCGAGTTTCTAGCTCGCCACGGAATCCACCTTCGCATGTCTTGTCCGTACACTTCATCTCAAAACGGAAAAGCCGAGCGTGCTTTGCGCACTCTCAATGACATCACCCGCACTCTCCTTATTCAAGCACACATGCCACCCTCATATTGGGCCGAGGCCCTCGCTGCCGCCACCTACCTCGTTAACCGTCGCCCATGCCAAGCCATAGAGTTTCGCATCCCGTACACCTTACTCTATCAACAACCAGCCTTGCTTGTGTTATCCAAATCAGTCCGCCACGGCCCAGCATAAGCTCGCAGCTCGGTCCACTGTCTGCGTGTTTCTCGGATACCCATCCTCCCACCATGGCTACCGATGCCTCGACCTCACTTCTCGGCGTGTCATCACGTCTCGTCACGTAATATTTGATGAAAATATTTTT
>NW_021245088.1:0-1305 GCF_002162155.2 Triticum dicoccoides | reverse complement strand
TTAGACAATTTTGATAGTGATAAACCTTATTTTATTTTAGTCAAAGCATCACAGTGACAGTGCTTATTTTATTTCAGTTTTACAGTGGATACAGTTTTGGCAGTAAAATCTGCAGTACTCAAATTTTACAAACTGAAAACTATGACAGTACAAGCAGATCTCAGTTTCCACATGGAAAATACATTTCTCAGCTTTACAAACTAAAAATCACTGTATGATAGTGCAAGCAGATCTCAGTTTCAAAATGGAAAATACACTTCTCAGTTTTATAAAGTGAAAATTATGACAGTACAAGCAGTTTCAAAATCTCCAAGAAGTCACCTGGAAATGCAAAGTCTCCAGGGGAAAGCACTCGAGTAAACTCATCACCTTGAGAACTTCACAATAATAGCCATGATTTTCAAGCTATGTTTACAAGCAGATCTCAGTTGTTCAGTTTCACAAGCAGATCTCAATTTTTCAGTTTTGACAGTCAAGCATCCTCACCTTTGCTCTGTCGTCGTGGGAGGCGACAGTGGTGGCTGCCCTATCCCCATGAGCTCGACGTGACGACCTCTCCTCTCTCCGGGCTCCGGCGACCTGCACCAGAACACCAATGTTGACCGTGCCTCCCCAACCTTGTACAGGAATATACGACGGTCCATTTTGAGCAATCATACTGTACATACAAATTTGTTGCATATGTTCAGACATCACGGACAACAACTTATAAATTGCCCATTTGTTGTTGGCTTTACTACTATTGCCCCTAACATTGACCAGGATCATGATCCTAGATTAATTTGTGCAAACTTCTGGGAAGAAAATTACTCCTGCTTTCAAGTCCACGGCCTCCTCCAGCTGGAAGCGCAACACGGACGCGTAGCTCTCTGCCTGGTCCACCTCCGCGAAGTGCCGGCTCCAGCGGGTCCAGTCCCACGCTGACGCCGATGCCGCAGGGGAGAAGGCCGCGGTGTACATGCCTTAACTCCCCTATATTAGCAAAGACGGTCGTCCAACCAAGTTGAACAGACTGAAACCACTAAAAATGATGTGTAAATCGAACCCGTGACCGTCATAGACTCCAACTTCTCCACACGCCTCAGCTAATTCTATGCACCGCAAAACTAATGGCACGACTAACTAAGGCCTGAACAGGGCTTCGATCTCAATTTGGTAGCAGTAAGCTACCGATTCCGAACGAGACGCAAGCACACAAAGCTCGTTGGAATCGAGCTTACACGGTACTCAAATTCACGCATCGTGAACCCCACAGTTGCGACGGACAAAAATGCGTGTGGCGCTGGTATGAGATGGGGGGCGGGG
>NW_021245087.1:0-1265 GCF_002162155.2 Triticum dicoccoides | reverse complement strand
GTGATCAACTCGACCCAACGTCTTTGCCTGAGATTCAAATCCGGTTGGGTGAAGATGTACTTCAGACTTTGGTGGTCAGTGAATATTTCGCAACGATTACCGAGGAGGTAATGTCGCCAGGTCTTAAGTGCATAGACTACGGCTGCAAGCTCTAGATCATGAGTAGGATAATTCTCCTCATGTGGGTGCAATTGCCGTGAAGCGTAAGCAATTACGTGTCGATCTTGCATGAGAATGCAACCTAGTCCTTGTCGCGAGGCGTCGCAGTAGATAACAAAGTCCTTGGAGAAGTCTGGCGGTACCAGTACGGGAGCAGAGGTCAGGCGTCTTTTCAGTTCCTGAAAGCTGTGCTCACATTGTGGAGTCCATTCGAACTTCTTATCTTTCTTGAGGAGTTCGGTTAGAGGTTTAGCAACCTTGGAGAAGTTCTCGACAAAGCGACGACAATAGCTCGCTAAGCCTAGAAAGCTCCGAACTTGCTTGACCGATTCAGGTGGAGTCCAATTAAGGACGGCTTGAACTCGCTCAGGGTTAACAGCAATACCTTTACCAGATATTACATGACCCAGATAGGTCACTTCTGACAACCAGAATTCACATTTAGAAAATTTGGCATAAAGGCGATGCTCTCGAAGTTTCTGCAACACTAGCCTTAGATGTTCGGCATGTTCCTCCTCGTTCTTGGAGTAGATGAGCATATCATCGAGGTAAACCACGACGAATTTATCCAAATACTCCATGAAGATTGAGTTCATTAACCGAGAGAAGGTGGCTAGAGCGTTGGTTAAACCGAAGGACATGACGGTGTACTCGTATTGGCCATAACGAGTAACAAAGGCCGTTTTAGGAATGTCCCCGTTTCTGATTTTGATTTGATGGTAGCCCAACCTCAAATCCATCTTGGAGAAGACTGAGGATCCAGCGAGCTGATCGTACAGGTCGTTGATCCTGGGAAGCGGATATTTGTTCTTGATTGTGACCAAATTGACAGGTCGGTAATCTACAACCATCCGGTCCGTACCATCCTTCTTCTTGACGAATAGGACGGGGCAAGCCCACGGAGAAGAGCTAGGTCGGATGAAACCCTTTTTCAAGGACTCATCGAGTTGTTTCTTAAGCTCGGCTAGTTCTAGGGGTGCCATCTTATAAGGTCTTCTAGCAATCGGAACGGTTCCTGGAATGAGGTCTATTACAAACTCCACATCCCTGTCAGGTGGAACACCTGGCAATTCCTCTGGAAAGACATCCGGGAAGTCACGGACTAC
>NW_021245086.1:0-559 GCF_002162155.2 Triticum dicoccoides | reverse complement strand
TATTTTGTCAGCCTGTCCACTACCACCAAGATTATCTCTTTCCCTGAGAATTTGGCAAAGCCGTGATGAAACCATTGTAATATGGGACCATGCCATGTCAGGAACAGGGAGAGGTTGTAGTAATCCAGGAGGATGGATATGTTCTACCTTGTTGAGCTGACATACAGGGCACTGGTTGACAAATGTTTCAATATCTTTCTTCATGTTTGAATAGTAAAAAAATTCTTGATTTTGTAGTAAGTTGATTTAATTCCAGAGTGACCCCCTAGTGTAGAAGAGTGAAAAGTCTGTAATCCCACATAAATCCTGTTTTTGTACTTTAGCAGACCATTATGAGTGGAAAACTTTGGATTTTTCTCAGTATCTGCAGCTACTTTCTTCAAATTTTGTCAGTATCTTGGTCACTCTGATAGCTTTTCATTACATCCTCAGTCCAAGCTGTAACTACCATAGTTATACTGTTGCACTGCATGTGCTGCACATTATCTCTTCTGGACAATGCCTCAGCCATTGTGTTTTCTTTTCCTTTCTTATACTCAATTGTATAATCATATTTCAA
>NW_021245085.1:0-800 GCF_002162155.2 Triticum dicoccoides | reverse complement strand
GGCAGACGCTTTTGTAGACCCGAAACCCCACATGCCCGGGAGGGATCCCGTCAGGGCGCGCGACAACTAAGTCGACTTGATAGCCCCTAGGGCCTCGATGTTTGCTGCCCTGCAACAAGAAGAACGAAAAAAGAACGAGAAGAAGAAGAAAAGGGAGAAGATAAAAGTAAAGGTAAAAACTGGTAAATGAATTGATCAATTGTATGTTGTTTAATCGGCCGCCACTCCTTGATGGACTTCCCGTGTAAGAAAAGGTTAGAATTCACGTTCAAAACTCTAGTTTGGGTCCAACTCGAAATCCAAACTATGCAAAACTGTTTGGTTTACAACCGGCTGCACCTTATGGGTCACTTTTGAGGCAGTAAATAATCTTGGATGGAAACGAGCCCAAAAGCAATCTTGACCATTTCAACGAGACGAACAACTTTCATGTTGAATGTTTTTTGATCAGAGGCCATCTTGAGAGGGTTTTCGGTTGTTTTCCGAAGTCTGCAGCAGAGAAATCCAAAAACCTGGACGAACATCCCCGAAGTGTCCGGCTATCCCCGGAGAAATTCAAAACCTTGATTATTTTCGGAGTGTCCGACCATCCTGATGCAACCGCGCATTTTCGGCACTAACTTTTGTATACGAACTCGGTTTGAGACGTTTTTTACATGAAAATCAGCCGCTTTGACGAGATGCACAACTTTCATGTTGAAACTTCTTCCATTTGAGGCAATCTTAATTGTGTTTCAAGCCATTCTTTAATCTGGTGTCAACATGAGCATCTCTGAACTTATCATAACTTTTGCATCCAA
>NW_021245084.1:0-406 GCF_002162155.2 Triticum dicoccoides | reverse complement strand
TCGCACTATGTGGTCAAACTTCCCGAAAGGTCACCCATCCTCACTACTCCAGCCCCAGCACGCTTAACTTCGCAGTTCTATCCAACCCCAGCACCAACTCACTTCACACGCATTTGTTGATATATATATATATATATATATATATATATATATATATATATATATATATATATATATATATATATATATATATATCAATCCTATTAAACCTTGTTGATGTCTAGGACTTTGTTCATGTTCATGAGTGTGATGAAATTTTGAAAAATTATTTCAAACTTCCCGGTCATATTACGTATCATATTTTGAAAAAAAATCCAAATTTTTTTTTGAAACCAATTTTTTTCTGTTACTAGTGGCGCACCTAGCAAATGGTGAATTTTTTTCATTCCCCCCTCTAGATCTTAAA
>NW_021245083.1:0-1017 GCF_002162155.2 Triticum dicoccoides | reverse complement strand
GCCCCTGCCGCCTCCGATGCGACCACCGAATCCCCCCTGCACCGGCGACGCCGCTACACCCGCGGCCAACTCCGAGCACCCTCCACCCCGCGACCACCCCTGCCCGCTCGCGCCGTGGCCGTCGCCCCCGCGGCTGTGTCCGGTGCCCGCGCCCCTGGGTTCCCGCAGTCGCCGCGGCCCGACCTCGCCCCACGCCCCTTCCTGCCTCGCCGCCGGCGGCCGGGCTGGCCCCGTCGCGCCGCTGGTCTCGCCCGAGGCCAGCGCCCGGGTTGGCCCCTATCGGGCGCCCCTGCGCCCGTTACGAGTAGCGCCCGTTCCGGTTTGGCCCCTGGGGCCTATGACAGATGGGCCCCATGCCCAAAATGTTTTAATAAAAAAAGAGAGAAGAACTAAAAATAAAAATAAAAATAATTAATTAATTAATTAATTAAAGAATTAATTAAATTAAATTTATTAATCAGGATTAGAGTAACCTAATTACTAGTTAACTTAATTAACCCCTGATTAGCCTAATCAGTCAATGACATGCGGGACCCACACATAGTTGACCCAGTCAACTGCACAGTTGACTGCTGACATCACCCTGATGTCATGCCTACGTCATCAGACACTGTTTTGGATAATGTTGAATTAAATAAATTAAATAAATTCTAAAAATGATTTAAAACTTTAGAAAATCATATCTTTTAATCCGTAACTCGGATTAAAATATTTTCAACATGAAAGTTGCTCAGAACGACGAGACAATTCCGGATACGCAGCCCGTTCGTCCGCCACACATTCCTAACCTATCCAACTCGCAACTTTCCCCCTCCGGCCCCTCTGCCCGAAAACGCGAAACGCCGAGGATACTTTCCCGGATGTTTTCCCCCTTCACCGGTATCACCTAATACCGCGTTAGGGCACCCCTAGCACCGTTACTTGCCTTGTCATGCATCGTTATGCATCTGTTTGCATTATATTTATTGTTTCTTCTCCCCTCTTCTTCCGCTAGACACCGAGACCGACGCTGCTGCT
>NW_021245082.1:0-1171 GCF_002162155.2 Triticum dicoccoides | reverse complement strand
AGGTCCTCCAAATCTTCAGCAGCTTATAGATCTTCCAAACCTCCATCAACTTATGTACCTTTGGGAAACCTACAAAAGACTAGAAAATCAAATTAATGAAACTCAAAACATTAAGGCTTGAATATTTGGATGTTAGGGACCGGTGTAGGTACTACTAGTTAGATTTTCCTAGATGTTGCAGTAGTATTGTCCAGTATTTTTTTACAATGCGAATTACACACTTCTAAAGCATATGGTCGAGACTAAAAAATCATCTTCTGTGTGGTAGGGAAATATATGGAATTTAATCCAAAATTAGATGTTGCAGATTTGAACAAGCAGGGTGTAGAGCTTGTGCACAAGCAGACCCACAAAAGCATTGTATGTCAAAAGTCCTATAAACATATTGGTCATTGTGATGACCCACAAGTATACTGGGTCAATTGTAGACTTTTCGATAAGTAAGAGTGTCGAACCCAACGAGGAGCAGAAGAAAATGACAAGTGATTTTCAGCAAGGTAATGTCTGCAAGTGCTAAAATTGTAAGTAGCGGAGTAGTTTGATAGCAAGATAATTTGTAGCGAGCAAGTAAAGATAGTAGCAACAAAAGTGTAGTAAGGTAGCCCAGTCCTTTTAAGGCAAAGGACAGGTCAAAACGGTTTTATTATGATAAGAAAAGTGTTCTTGAGGGTACACGGGAATTTCATCTAGTCACTTTCATCATGTTGGCTTAATTTGTGTTCGGTACTTTGATAATTTGATATGTTGGTGGACCGGTGCTTTGATAATCGCTGCACCGGAGGGCAAAAGTGCTCCTGCCCAAGTTCCGCCTCGAGGCGGCGGCGCTTCATCCCGAAAGTCCTCCTCTGATTTTTTCTAGGTCAAAATGACTTATATACCAGAAGATGAGCACCAGAGGTGGGCCGAGGAGGGCAGCACCCACCAGGGCGCACCTGGGCCTCCTGGAACGCCCAGGTGGGCTGTGCCCACCTGGTGCGCCCCCTTTGGTTCTTATTTCCTCCAATATTTATTAAATATTCCATAAAAATTCATCGAGGAGTTTCAGCTCATTTGTAGTTGTGCAGAATAGGTAGCTTGACGTAGCTTTTTCAGGTCCAGATTTCCATCTGCCATAATTCTCCCCCTTGGTGCATACCTTGCATATCATGAGAGAAAAGACATTAGAATTACT
>NW_021245081.1:0-2727 GCF_002162155.2 Triticum dicoccoides | reverse complement strand
GAAGTAGACAAGTCGGTGTAGATCATACTTGGAATCCTCGAACCATAGATGAACGATCCCGCAAATCACCCACGAATGATCACTCGAATGGAAGACCGAAAGCACGACCTCTCTACTTGGTTGCAAGTGTACAGTCTTCACGATACGGCAGTGCTTCATCGTCCAGAGCTAATCGTCGACAGAGAATTGGAGGGAGGAGATTAGAACCAAACTGGGCTTCTAATTATGAGGATTAGAGGAACTAGGTCTAGCTCTAACAAGACCAATTAGGATCAACTAGAACTAGGACTAGAGGAACTAGAGGAGGCTCCAAAACTTGTATAGAAAAAACACCAATCTTGTATAGGTTGGGAAAGAGGGGAGGGTGGCGCCACAAGGGTGGAAGGTTTCCCTTCCTCCTTGCGCCGTCTAAGGAGGGGGAAAAACCATCCAATTCCGCCTCCCCTCCCCTCTTTCCATGGGAGAGGGGGAGACACCCATAATGGGCCCTTGTGGCCCAAGTTGCCTTCCACCATTTGGCCTTTTAAGGCCCATTCATATTAAATTAAATATAAAGCCTTCTAACAATTACTAGATACTTTTATTATTAATTTAACATCACCGGAAACATTTTCCATATATATATTATTTATCGGGGAATACCCGTATTGCTCGGTAAGCTCCGAAACCCTTTCGATGACCCTGAAACGCTTTAGGTTCCACTCGGAACTATTCTGAATATTAATGAAACAATTCCATAAATAAATCCTCGATACTCTCGTCCTACTAACACTCAATAGATCGTGATTACCTTAAGCTTGTGAACCCGTAAGTTCGGTAAATCATAGACATGAACGAAACTCCTTTGTGCAATGACCGATAGCAGAACCGTGGACGTCCATATCAATCGCTATGATTACACGAATGACATTCGAGTGAACCTTTGGTTACCATGTGATGTTCCCTTTGCTTCACGACACTTTACAAAACCCGAGGTGACATATATCACTATCCTCTTGAGTCATACACATGCTCATTATACAGGTCTCCTCGTTACCGATTTTGTTCTTCTTTCTCGTTGACATGTTATGGCATCCTCGTGACGTTGTCACCTGTGTCTAGCCAAACGATGATGGATGTCGTCACACCGAGAGGTCCCTAAGAATATCTCGCCATCGTCGGAGGAGCAAATTCCACTCTCAACCTATCGTGTCCCTTGTCAAACTTATCGATGAACATGTAAGTTGTTATGATCACTGTGTTACAGATGACGTTTGAGTAACCCCAAAGCTCATCGTACAGTAAGAAGTGAGTGATAACCCACAAGTATAGGGGATCACAACAGTTTTCGAGGCTAGAGTATTCAACCCAAATTTATAGATTCGACACAACGGGAGCCAAAGAATTTTTGCAAGTATTAGCAGCTGAGTTGTCAATTCAACCACACCTGGAGATTAATTATCTGCAGCAAAGTGATCAGTAGCAAAGTAGTATGATAGTTTTGATAGTAATGGTAGCAGCAACAGTAGCGGTAACAGTGATAGCAGTAGTTTTTAGCAAGTGCAATAGTGATAGTAGCAGTAGTAACTTAGCAAGATCAATGCATAGGAAAATCGTAGGCATTGGACCATCGATTCGTTGGATGATATTAATCATGAGACAGTCATAACCTAGGGCGATATGGCACCAGGTCCAGTTCATAAATATAATGTAGGCATGTATTCTGTAAATAGTCATACATGCTTATGGAAAGAACTTGCATGAGATCTTTTGTCCTACCCTCCCGTGGCAGCGGGGTCCTATTGGAAACGAAGGGATGTTAAGGCCTCCTTTTAATAGAGTACCGGAACAAAGCATTAGCACATGATGAATATATGAACTCCTCAAACTACGGTCATCACCGGGAGTGTTCCCGACTATTGTCACTCCGGCGTTGCCGGATCATAACACGTAGTAGGTGACTATAACTTGCAAGATCGGATCTAGAACATAGATATGATGGCGATAACATAAACAGTTCAGATATGAAATCATGGCACCCGGGCCCAAACTGACAAGCATTAAGCATGGCAAAGTCATAGCAACATCAATCTCAAAACATAATGGATACTAGGGATCAAGCCCTAACATAACTAACTCGATTACATGATGAATCTCATCCAACTCCTCACCGACCAACCAGCCTACGAAGGAATTACTCACTCCCTGTGGGGAGCATCATGGAATTGGCGATGGAGAAGGGTTAGTGATGACGAAGATCGAAGATCCCCCTCTCCGGAGCCCCAAACAGATTCCAGATCTGGCCTCCCGATGAAGAACAGGAGACGGCAACGGCTCCATCTCGTGAAATGAGATAATTCTTTCTACCTGGTTTTTTTTTGGAAAAATAGGATTTTTAGCGTCGGTTTCAGGGTCTGCGGGGCCACCAGGTGGGGACAACCCACCTGGGCGCGCTGGAGGGGGTGGCGCGCCCTGGTGGGTTGTGCCCACCCAGGTGCCCCCCTCCGGTGGTTCTTGACTCCAGAAATCTTTTTTATTGTATAAAAATTCCTTGCAAAGTTTCGTTCCATTCCGAGAACTTTTATTTCTGCACAAAAACAACACCATGGTAGTTCTGCTGAAAACAACGTTAGTCCGGGTTAGTTTCATTCAAATCATGCAAAATAGAGTCCAAAACAAGAGGAAAAGCATTAGGAAAAGTAGATACAACAGAGCAGTATCAGTGAGTACGACTCTCATGGTCTAAGG
>NW_021245080.1:0-2190 GCF_002162155.2 Triticum dicoccoides | reverse complement strand
CATGATCATGTATATAAAAAGCCGTATATTATGAAAAGAACAGAAAAAACGCCATCTCTAGAGGACCGAAATCTGTAAGTGTGCTCACATATAATAGCAATATGTGATTGTACTCGCAAAGAATAGCTACAGATCAAATTGACCTCAAACATTATATCACCGTGAACACCACATAAACCACATTATAACAAGGAGGTCCCAGCCATCGGGAAGGCATCCCATGTAACATGGGGGAACCTCCAAATCGAGCAGAGCAACACAAAAATAGAAATCAGACATGAGGAAAGGGGAATAATCTAACCTAGGTCACGGGGTTAGCAGGTCGAGGAGGGTGCCACTGTGTCAGCGCCCTCCACGAGGATAATCTTGCACAGGATGTCATCTCAAGCAATGGTTTGCCACTAGCAGAACTGAAGCATCTGTTGATATCCCGTCAGCTGAGGTAACAAATAGGTCAGCTCACCATCTAAAGAATCCAATCTTATCCAAGAAAATAGTCATCAACAACGAATCTTTATTTAGTTCTTTACTAAGAAAGCAACTTACAAACTACAACCAAACAGAGAATAAATGGTTCAACGATTATAGATAAGTAAAGAGAAATTAGAAAAGAAGGTATGACGAGATTACCAAATCAGCCTGAGAAAGCAGGATCAATGGTAACATAATAACAAAGTAATCAGAATAAAGAATATTTAGTGAAAATGAGTAGTTGAACCTATATGCTGGAGGAGGAGCTGGCCAAAAGGTTAGACCAGCCAATTTGGGGCCGGCGCCTAGAAGGAAGAAGCAGAGTGCTAAAGAACACATCTTATTCACGCCTAACTATATGTTGTGCAGCTGCGCCGGTGGCCTCATCGTCTGAGACCACTTCACATGTCCCCACCATAAATAAAAAATGTTAAGTGGGAAGACTTCTGAATTTGCTAAGTGAATCCTGCATACAAACACAACATTGACTACCAAATTTGAGTTTCTTCACTGCCTGATGCAATCACAACATATGATTATGGATATATATAACAATAGTATGATGAATTAACTACCATCAAGAAAGATATGGGATATTTGACCAAGAAACTATTCCAATAGTAATACTAATATTATTGGGGAGAACACATGAGCAATAAAAGTCTGGATATGCGATGTCTACATGATCACATCATAGTTCTGGTGACATTGACAGACATTTAGCCAAAAGAAGTACAATAACCAACCCATCACTAAAGTGCACACAGTATCTGATTTCATGGCTATGCAAACATCTAAATATGTAGTAGGCACGCACCTGACTCCTCTCTGTTTTTGCAGGTTCAGATTTAAAACGTGTACCAAATTTGTTTCCAGACAATCATCTTCTTGCCAGATTATACTTAACTACCTGATATGATTCAGTATGTTAAGGTAACTTAGCCTTTTGTACAGGGTGCAGTTGGCTCTTGGAAAGGCAATACCAATTTTGTGATAATTTGGCCAAGGCTAAATTCGCACTGGTGAACATATGCAATGTACAGAGGTAGCTCAAGGTAAATCGAAATGTATATGTTTTATTTTAACAACACTCGGAGAAAGAAATGTGTAATATTGATGTTTATAATCAGACAAGAGCTCATCTCATATTTTCAAATCGCATACAACACACGGAATGTTGCATTACCAAAACCAACCAACATCTCCAAGAAATCTTAGCTCTGTCAATCAGAATCTTTGGGGTACTGGTATCGACCTGACCCCTCCCGCGACCCCCACGTCGCCTCCCCCGACGGTGGCGGGGGAACCCTAGCCACGCCATCGCGGCCACTTCCCCACCTCGCCCCACCTCCTCGCCGCCGCCTGAGGCAGCCGCCGGGCAAGCTCAGGGCGCCAAGGATGGTAACCGCGGGGCCTCGGCTGCCCTGCCTGCGAGGGGTGTCCTGGATCTGGAGCGGCAGCTCCTTTGACGAGGCACGAGGCTCCGGCGAGCAGCCGTGCGGGCGGTGGATCTGCCGTCTTGGCCGCGCGGGCGGCGGGATCCCGGTGGTCGTTGACGGCTGGCTGCGGCTTCTGCGACGGTCGGTGGACGCGATCTGGTGCCTCCCCTCCTCCCCTGTTCGGCGTGCAGGCCAGCCTAGTCGGGCCATGCCTCCCTTGGTCGCCGATTTTGTACAGGAGGCGCTGCTGGTGGCAGGGATCTAGTTCGCGCGAAATCCC
>NW_021245079.1:0-843 GCF_002162155.2 Triticum dicoccoides | reverse complement strand
GCTAATTGTTCATCAGGAAAGCTATCATTAATAGGCAGTGGGTCATCGAGAACATTCTCTAACCTAGACAAGTTATCTGCAACGGGGTTCTCAGCTCCTTTTCTATCAATAATATGCAAGTAAAATTCTTGGAGCAAGAGAACCCATCTAATGAGTCTAGGCTTAGCATCTTTATTTTCCATAAGATATTTAATAGCAGCATGATCAGTGTGAATAGTAACTTTAGAATCAACAATATAAGGTCTAAACTTATCACATGCAAATACAACTGCTAAGAACTCTTTTTCAGTAGTAGCATAATTTCTCTGGGCAGTATCAAGAGTCTTACTAGCATACTGGATGACATTCAATTTCTTATTAACTCTTTGCCCAAGAACAGCACCTACAGCATAATCACTAGCATCGCACATAATTTCAAAAGGTAAATTCCAATCAGGTGGCTGAACAATAGGTGCAGTGATCAAAGCTTTCTTAAGTGCTTCAAAAGCTTCTACACAATCATCATCAAAGACAAAAGGAATATCTTTTTGCAATAAATTAGTCAGAGGCCTAGAGATTTTAGAAAAGTCCTTAATGAACCTCCTATAAAAACCGGCATGACCAAGGAAACTTCTTATACCTTTTATGTCCTTGGGACATGGCATCTTTTCAATAGCATCAACTTTGGCTTTATCAACTTCAATACCTCTCTCGGAGATCTTGTCCCCCAAGGCAATGCCTTCATTAACCATAAAGTGACACTTTTCCCAATTCAAGACGAGACTAGTGTCTTCATATCTCTGCAAAACTCGATCAAGGTTGCTCAAACAGTCATCAAAAGAGGATCCATAGACGGAGAAGTCA
>NW_021245078.1:0-1356 GCF_002162155.2 Triticum dicoccoides | reverse complement strand
CACTAAAATATTGGAATAATTATATTTCTCTACATTAGTAACCCAATACCAAGAAAATAAATAAGCAGCCATAATCATTAAGGAATCCAGGTACATGCATTAAGCATACAGAGACCTATTTCCTGGAAGTGACACTACTCCCACTTGAGAAATAGGAATGGAGAGAGATGGTTGCAGTCAAAAGAAAGTCATTAACATGGCTGTCAAACTTATAAGCTCAGTTTATTTTTCACAGTCAAACTTATAGGCTCAGCCTATTTGTCAGGCATCAAACTACTTCGTATGGTTAAGGCAGGATCTAAAATGAGAAAGAAAGTAAGGCAAAACAACACGATTTCCACTACTCAATAATCTAAGCACTTGGGTAATTACACTAAGCAAGACGGCCGGATTGCGCTGAGCTTTGTGTGCGTCCGAGGGCTCCCGTGAATCTTATTTCTGGATAGCTTTTTCCCCAAATGGTAGCTGTGGATGGAGAATGGTAACATCAAGAGGTGTAGAGAGTAGCAACAACACACCTTGCTGCTCCGGGATTCTGTGGACAGAGGAGCATCAGCCTAAAAAAGCTTGGAGACGCCATGACCTCGTCCAGCTCCGCGACCGGCGGCAACCTGCAAGGCAAGACAATGGAGGAGTAGGGGTTAGAGAGAGAGAGAGAGAGAGAGAGAGAGAGAGAGAGAGAGAGAGAGAGAGAGAGAGAGATGGGTTAACCTGGACGGAACCTCCAGCAGTGAGTTTTGGTCAGAATCCTTGTCCGCGGGGTTTAGCATAGATGATAATTTATCTGGGGCTAACATGAACAGGTTGTGACGCCCGGATAATTAAGCTACACTAACCCTCTCCTAATGATGCCATGTCACCACTGTCACTTTAGTTAATCTCGCGATAGTTCGAAACCGATTTGAATTCAATTTAAAATCAGGCAAACAACAAAAGTTTTCAAAAATTAAAACTAAAATGTTCGGGTTGTGTCAAATAAATCGTAAGTAATTATGGTGGAGAAACCAAACTTTGATAAAATGTTTAAAGGCTCTAAAACAATTAAAACAATAGTGAAAACAATTAAACAAATCCCTATTGAATTTATAAAATGGTAAAACTATTTTATTACGGGTTAATAATTAATCTCACAGTAGTTTGTTGATAAATACAAATTTAGGCACTAGTGGTAATTTTTGTAAAACTAAAGATAAATGAAACTACAAATAAAAATAAAAGAAAATAAAATATAAAATGAAACAAAAATAAAATAAAAGGAAAACAACTTTACCCCCCCTCCCCCACTGGGCCAACCGGCCCAACTAGTCAGCCGGCCGGCCAGCCCACTACCCCCTGGCCTATATCCTCGCTACCCCC
>NW_021245077.1:0-669 GCF_002162155.2 Triticum dicoccoides | reverse complement strand
AAAAATAAATAGAAAAAAATAAATATAGCAGAAAAGAAAAAAAAAACTATATAAAAAACTACTCAGAAATAGATGGAAGAAAAAATAATTGTGGTTAACTTTACTAAAATATTTTTTATTTTTAATGACTTATTACAACTCAGAAATAAATAGAAAAAATAAATATAGCAGAAAAGAAAAAAAAACTATATAAAAAACTACTTAGAAATATATAGAAGAAAAAATAGTTGTGATTAACTTTACTAAAAAATGAGCATAGATGCGCTTATAGAGAAAATTCAACCTAAATTCATAATAAATTTCTACTAACTTCAGAGAAATTCAGTATGAATTTAGGTCAAATTCCCTGTACAAGGGCATCTATTTTCATTTTGAGAGGAGCTCAACAAGGCAGAGAGGGGGGGACTTATAAACCGGTGTGAGTCCCCTTTGGTTGGCGAGGTGGGACTAAACTCTGGCCGCAACGAGGACCAACCCTTTAGTCCCGGTTGGTGGTATGAACCGGGACTTATGGGCGGTCTTTGGTCCCGGTTCATGCCTCCAACCATTAGTGGTGGGCCAGGAGCGAGGACCATCGGTCCCGATTCGTCCCACCAACCGGGACCAAAAGGTCCAGACGAACCGGGACCAATGGCCCACGTGGCCCGGCCGGCCCCCGGGGCTCACGAA
>NW_021245076.1:0-1106 GCF_002162155.2 Triticum dicoccoides | reverse complement strand
GCTAGCATCCATATGATAAGGAGCCCGGGCTGACATGACTAGTCGTAAACCCAAAGTGGCACAGACTTACAGGGACAGGCATCCATGACCCAGCTTCGAACGTGTCGGTCATCAGCAAGTGGGTCCGGGCTGAAGCACTAGGCTAGGAGGACTCCGGTAAACCGGGCTGTAGCGGGCTAACAGGACTCCGGTACTCAATGCGTGACATTTCCCCGAAGGGACAGACACCGGAACGAAGAAGGACACATGCCGGCCAGCCTAAGTGTTCCAGAGCAGTAGCAAGCTACCATGGCTCAGCGGTAACACTAGGAGACATTTCCCGGTAAGAGAGGCTACTAAAGATAAACAACTAGACAGTCAGATCCCACACATACCAAGCATTTCAATCATACACACAATATGCTCGATATGTGCAAATACAACAAGGCATCACAACATGACTCTACGACACAAGTACTTTATTTAAGGCTCAGAGAGCCATACATAACAGACACAAAGGTACGGGTCATACGACCCAGCATTCAAGTCATACAATCATACAAACTAGCAGCGGAAGTAACTTGTCTGAGTACAGACAACTAGAAAAATAGAAGAGGCTTGGAAAGCCTAGCTATACTACGAGGTCCTTCACAAGCTCAGGATCACCACCTGGGCCTTAGCCTACTCATTGATGTCAACGTCTACGTAGAACCCATCAGAAGGGGTTGCAGCGTCTTATGTAAAAATGTAAATTATAGCAACATGAGTACAAAGGTACTCAGCAAGACTTACATCAGATCCTACATACATGCATATTATCAAGAAGGGTTGGTGGAGTTGTTGCAGCAAGCCAGCTCTGACTCTTGGCTAGGCTAACCTACGAGACTCCAACTTGAAATGGTTTTGCGTACACGAGTCCACTACTCACCAATTCAATACACTACCGAGGATCCACCTCCGTCTTCCTACGGAAGAGCCATCCTCGGCACTCACACTTATCTTGAGGCTTTTAGTAGTTTCCATTTACTTGTCTATGAACTGTATAGGCAACCAAGTAGTCCTTTACCGCGGACGCGGCTATTCGAATAGATCATGATAACCCTGCAGGGGTGTACTTCTTCATACAC
>NW_021245075.1:0-1410 GCF_002162155.2 Triticum dicoccoides | reverse complement strand
AAAAAAATGAAGTGCCCGTGTAACAGATGAGTTCTCGTCCGAAACCTTGATACTTTGAAAGAGATTGTCCAGTTTGTACACGAAGTGCGTCCAGTTTTTGCCGTGACACTCTGTACTCTTTCGCACATGCTATGCGGGTGAAATGATGATACCATGCCAAGTTTCAACATTTTCAGAGTTCATTTTGTTGTGATTTACTGTTTCACGGTCATTTAGCTCTCTAAACAAATTGGTAAATGACTGAAAACAACAAATGATGTCACAATGTGTTGTAAATTGATGATGTCGCTTTGAATACTGCATACTGAACGCAAAAAAGTCTGGAGTTCAAATTGAACATATAAACCCCGCTAGGCTACCTGCCTAGCGAGGGCACTTGTGAGCGCTAATGCTTTTGGGTCGTTCGATTTTTTCACTGTAGTACGATTTTACTTGGTGGCATTCGGTCAACCGTTGGTTGTTTTGCACATTTACAGCAGCTCCACGAGAGAATGACTGGTGGGACTCGTTAAGTGTAGGGCCCAGGCAATCAGTTGGGTTTATGTGATTCTACGTACCAGAAATATGCAACCAACGAGGTGTGCGGTGAAAACCTAGCCAATCCTTTCTTTCTCAAGCCCCGCACCCCCCTCCTCCCTCGAGCCACCAATCCCTCCGTCCTCGAGCCCCGCGTCCCCACCTCCATTGCTCTCCACCACCACTGCGCCTCTTCCTCTCCCTCGCCCCTCTCCTCCCCCGCTCTCGAAATCCCAAGGCATGGTCGCTGCCACCTCTTCTATCTCTCTTCCCGCGGGACAACACACCCACGTTCTTTCTTCTCTGCTGCTGGGAGTTGTTGTTCCAGATCCGGCGCAGGTCGCCGCCATGTGAGAGCAGGGGGATATGGTGTTCATGATGGGCATGGAGGAGCACAGCAGGACGGCGATGGGGGGAGGGAGCAGCGAAGCCAGGGCTCTAGGCGGTGCTCACGTCACGCTGGCCATCACTTCCGACATTGTCACCAATCTAGGTTGCCCATCTGCAGCCTCCCCATCTTCCTCCCCTAGTTTTTACCTCAGTTGTATGATGATTCTGATTCAGTTTCTTAATTTATGATTTTCCAGATTTGAGATAGAAAAGAAGAACAAGGTGAATCCTCTTTCTCACACAGCCATTTAACACTTTCATCTCTCTCCTTTTTTCCACTGACTCAATTCTGTTTGTCCTCACATTTTAGTTTTGATGTTATGGTTTATTGTATCCATGTTTGTATTCAACTTCCTTGAACAGTCTATTTTCTTGCAGTAGAATCATCCAATGGGGATTCCAGTTTCTCAATTTATGGTTTTCCATATTTTAGACAGAACAGAAGAGAAAGAATCTTGTGCAAGAGTTTGATAAAGAAAAAGGTGAATCCTATTTCTCACACAG
>NW_021245074.1:0-992 GCF_002162155.2 Triticum dicoccoides | reverse complement strand
TGATGAGGACATCAATACAATTGTTACACCCACAGCCCCTGCTGCTATACATACTGGACCAATTACTAGAGCTCGTGCACGCCAACTAAATTACCAGGTACTTTCGTTTCTTGGTAATGATTCTAATGTTCATGAGAATATGATGCTGCCTAAATTGGATACATTTGTTTTGCTTACAAATGAAGGGCCTAGCTTGGAGAAGGATGAACATTGGAGCAAGAACAAGCATGGAGATGATGGCATGCGCAAGGGGAACAAGAACGGAGTTACAAGTGATGATTTCAGGACTTTGAAGCCACCATAATGGGCGCATGAAGCCTTGGACGAAATATACAAGATGCCACTTCATAAATTTCGTCCCAAGGCTATTTTAGGTGCTGCGTCACCTTATTATTGGGCCAGGCCCATGTAATTTCGAAATACATAAGTATAGGCTATTTTTAGAGTCCGTATGTGTGGGGAAACAAGAGATAGGGTTGATTTCGGACCCCTCCACCAAGGGCCACGAAATTCCCCCCTCTTCCTCCATATATACAGCCCTTAGGGCATCGTTTAGACTTTGGGTTTTGTTTAGATTAAAAGTTCGCCATAGCTGTAACTTCGCGTACTTCGTTTGTGTTCAACGACCAGACAAAGGCGTCACAGAACCCCACCTTGATCAATAAAGCTTTCATCTTATATTCGCAATATCTAGATTGCAATCTCAGTTTCTTGCTTGTTCTTCATTTGCTCGCAGGAAACAGACCCTCGTGGTCAGGTTGATCGTGCTCCGGCGTGGTCAATAACCTCTCGGAGTTGGTTTAGCGATTGCTAAGGCGCGACGTCCTCGCACGTTCGTAGTCAGATCGTCAAAGTCGACTTCCACCAAAGCGATATCCATCATCTCATCGAAAGACGGGACACCTTTGCCTCTATCAGCAACCTGGAAATCTGATACCACTTGATAGAGGCAAAGGTGTCCCGTCTTTCGATGAGATGATGGATATCGCTTT
>NW_021245073.1:0-513 GCF_002162155.2 Triticum dicoccoides | reverse complement strand
TTGTGCATCCTTATGAGTGGCGGTCGGGGACGAGCGATGGTCTTTTCCTACCAATCTATCCCCCTAGGAGCATGCGTGTAGTGCTTGGTTTTTGATGACTTCTAAATTTTTGCAATAAGTATATGAGTTCTTATGACTAATGTTGAGTCCATGGATTATACGCACTTTTACCTTTCCATCGTTGCTAGCCTCTTCGGTACCGTGCATTGCCCTTTCTCACCTTGAGAGTTGGTGCAAACTTCACCGGTGCATCCAAACCCCTTGATACGATATGCTCTATCACACATAAACCTCCTTATATCTTCCTCAAAACAGCCACCATACCTACCTATTTATGGCATTTCCATAGCCATTCCAAGATATATTGCCATGCAACTTTCCACCGTTCCGTTTATCATCATCATGGCATACATTAGTTTTGTCATATTGCCATTGCATGATCATGTAGTTGACATCGTATTTGTGGCAAAGCCACCATGCATACTTTTTATACATGTCACTCTTGATTCATTG
>NW_021245072.1:0-733 GCF_002162155.2 Triticum dicoccoides | reverse complement strand
ACACGTTTTGTAGACTATTACTTAAAGTTTTGGGGGCCCAAAGCGATTTGCATAGTTGTTGAACCCCAAGGTGCGCTTACGTGTCGGTCATCAACACTCGCAGTTTTGGCCGATTCTGGCCCGTTTCACGGACTTTTACTCACCGCTTTGGGGTCCCAAAAGTGATTTTCATGGTTGTTGAACCCCAATATGTGCTTATGTGTTGGTCGTCGAGACTCGCATTTTGGGCCGATTCTAGCCCATTTCTTGGACTGTTACTCAGTTTTGGGGTTCCGAAGTGATTTCCACGATTGACGAACCCCGGGTTGCATTTATGTGTCGGTCATCAACACTCACAATTTTGGCCAATTCTGGTCCGTTTTGTGGACTATTACTTTTCGGGGTCCCGGAGCGATTTTCACAATTGACGATCCCAGGGTGCGTTTGCATGTCCGTCGTCAACACTCATAGTTTTGGCCAATTCTGACCCGTTTCGTGAACTATTACTAACCGTAATGGGGTCCCGAAGCGATTTGCATAGTTGTTGAACCCCAAGGTGCGCTGACGTGTCGGTTATCAACACTCGCGGTTTTTGTCGATTCTAACCTGTTTCGTGCACTATTACTCACGGTTTTGGGGTCCCAAAGCGATTTCCATGGTAGTTGAACCCCAAGCTGCGCTTACATGTCGGTCATCAACAACCGCTGTTTTGGTCGATTCTGGACCGTTTCAAGGACAATTGTTGAAACCCGGG
>NW_021245071.1:0-630 GCF_002162155.2 Triticum dicoccoides | reverse complement strand
GGCCACCCCGGCCCCCGACTAGGAAGGGCCCTCCGATGGCTTGGTTCCCATGTATGCGTGATTCTTACGCCGAATGTAATAGATTGATTGGTTCTCATCAAAAGGAAATTAAACATCGATTAGGCTTTCCGCACACGCGCAGCTTCTTGGCTTCTACAGTTCTATAGCTCGTCCCCCAATTGGCAACGACTCGGCCATACAAAGGTCGACGGCGGCCCGTCCGCGTCGTCTGTTCGTGATATTTGGCTGCAGGGCATGGTCAGCGTAAGAAGGTAATGTGATTTTCCATATCTGAATTAACTTCATCTTCAACGTTAATCCCCTCTTTTCATAGTCTTGTTAGATCGTTTGTTTCATGAATATCATCCTGGTAGATATTTGTTTCTCACCCTCCCATCTCCTGTGTTGATTGGGATTAGACAAAGGAACTCAGATTTTTGTTAGTGACTCGTAAGCAACAACAAAATCTTGCAATTTCTATTTTTCTGGCCATCCAGGTACCTTGTTCCATGCCTTTCCTAGCCTTTTTTTTAATTAGTAGTGTTCTTAATCTCTTGTAACATACTCCCGGCGTAACTTAATATAAGAATGTTTTTTGACACTAGGTAGTGTCAAAAAACGTCTTGTATA
>NW_021245070.1:0-1406 GCF_002162155.2 Triticum dicoccoides | reverse complement strand
GTGCGGTTGACGTTGGGAGGAGGCGTATGTCGCCGTTGTGCTCGAGTCCATGCTCGAGTTCGGCTATATCCTTCCGGCGTTTGTCGCTGGCGGATGCCATGGCGGACGCGGAGGCGGCGCGCGGTGAGCGTCTAGTGCAGTCGGGGTCGTCGGGCGCGTCGGGTGCGCGCGGGACGTGCGGGACGCAGAGGTACGCCAGGCGTGTGTCGCCGGCGGAGAAGGAACTAGGCGTAGGCCGCCGGGGTCGTGACGGAGCACGGTGCGACCGGCGTCAGTGCGTCAGGTCGGGTCCGTGGCGGTGTGACAGGCGTCGATGCATCGGGTCGGGTCCGTGGGCTGGGTCATGGCCGTGACGACGACAATGACAAGAGCTGCAACAACTTCGGCGACGGCAAATCAAGATTAGAGGGAGACTGTTAGACATAATCTTGACATACATAAGTTTGTTAGCCAGGCCATGCATGATTGTTGGTTAGTAGCTTGGTAAGTCGTGTGTGGCTGTTAGAGAGTTTCCAGTAGAAGATAAGATCTGTGATTAGTGCGTCCAGGTTGTTACGCGAGGTGAGTGCATGGTGGTCGTTGCCGTGCATGTAGCTAGCTCAGTGCGTGTGTGTGGTGTTAGTGGCCGGTGGGGTGGGAGGGTCGTGTGTGTGCGCCCACGTATAAATACCCCATGTACTGATCAACCGGAGGCGCCGGTGTGAGCAGTGTGTAGCCATGTAGCAATTGAAAAGAAAAGGAAGATTAGGGCGTGCGGGCGTCCACGGCGGCGTTCATGCTCTGGCCCGGAATTTCTTGTGTCTTGTGTCTTTTTCTCCCTCTAGTCAAGAGTGAGAAAGGGCTGCGGTTCCAACAAGTCTCACATTCTGGTATAGATTGCTGTTACGTACTCATTGTTAAGGGCACCTTGCTGCAATATTGATCAGTTACTGAAAACTTTCGTGGTGGCAGGCATGGGCTAGAGCGGTGGTGTGGTTGCCTGCGCGGTGGTGGTGCGGGAGCAGCAGCAGCAGTCATGCTGATGTTGCTCGCCTTTGTGTCATGTGTGCTGACGCTACTCTGTTGCGTGCAATTTTAGAGCAACTTTATGCTGTTGTATGCTGATGCTGCTCTCCTGTGTGCCTGTGCTCTGTAGCCTCTACTGTGTGCTATGCTTGGGCATTATTACGCACAGGCAATTCATAGACTGAGATTCTATATGCTAATTAGTGTGCTGATGCAGATCAGGAACCAGTCATACCTCGAGTCCTCAATGTGGTTTTCCCACATTCCTTCTTTCGCATTATCCTGATGTAAGCACATCAATGCAAAAGGTTGTGTGTGTGCGTCTTTTAATTTCTGAGGTAAATCAACTCCCTTTAGTTTTTGGTTTGACACTTCAGCAGGTCCTACTAAAAAAGGATTAT
>NW_021245069.1:0-1630 GCF_002162155.2 Triticum dicoccoides | reverse complement strand
GATGACCATATACAATTTTGAACAAGTTTCCATACATGATTTAATGCATATAAAGTTCTACGTCCTCGTAATAGTGTTCTCCTTTAGGATGGAGGACTTCCCTGCTGAACCATCCAGCTAGTTCCTCTTGAAGTGGTCGGAAGCGAGCTTCTGGACTAAGCATCCACCGGAGGTTATTCCTCTGAGCATTGGTATCACTCGGAACCCGCTCAGAGGTGTATCTCCGGATCATCTCACAGACATAGTATCCACATAGATTGGTCTCCGGTGGCTGAATATCCCCAGCATTCTTAGCCTTTAACATTTTGAATTCTAGCTCTTTTTTGAATTCACCGACCTTTGTATCTACGAACCGTCTCCAAACCCTACGAGGCAAAGAAAATTAAATGAACAAGAGAGTTATTAATTAGTTACTTGATATTAGGAAATGAATGAAATAGGCCGATCGATATAGAGCGCAAATGAATGAAAATAATTACTTCTGCAGCATTCTTCTCATGCCGCCCCAAAGCTTTGGATCCATATTCACAGAGTCGTGGACGAGACATTCTGAGGTGTTAACTTTAATTACTAGCAGAATCCAGTGGAACCTGCGGACACGATACATGCACAGTACGTCATGCATAACTCATCGATTAGCCGGCCACATACCATGCATGGAGTAAACAAAAGAGAATGTGCTCAAGACAGAAACACTCACTCAAAATGGTAAGGAAATAGAATATCACTTTTGAGTTCCTGCTTTGTAAGAAAGTGCCACAGGTCTGCCTCCACGTCGGCGGGGTGACGCTCCAACACATGTCCATTAACGATGTGTGGGTCAATGAACCCAACATCATGGATGTTCCTTACTCTGCATTCCTTAATCTTCATTCTGCATGTATAATAGCGGACACAACAATATAGTTAGGACATATATATAGTGCAGGCAATATGAACGAGATGGGGTAGAAATTAATAAATCACTTACAGAACATAGCAACTGATGATAGATTTATCGAGCTCGCGCAGATTGAAAAGCTGGAACAATTCACTCAGTTCAATTTGTACATAGTAATGTTTGAAGTGATGCTCATGTCTAACTTCCGCATAAATATATTCTTTGACGTTTTTATTTTTTATGTAACCCTTGTACCATTTCAGCAGACCTTTCATTTGTGGAGGTAGATCCTTTTCCTGCGCAGGCTCGACGAGAGGCCCATTCTTGACATGTAATTACTACCTCCTTCACTGGCGCCTCATCAAGGCCTAACAGTTCACGAAGAGTAATACCTAAGTTGGCCGCTTGTTCTCTGGCACTCGTTACAGTCAATCCCTGTGCTGCCGCAGCTTGTATGATCTCGGGGGCATCCGGACAGAAGGCTTCCACTATAAGCGGGGCAATCGATTGTTTACTTTGTTCCCCGAGCTGGGCAACTTGTTTCCCGCTTTTTTTACTTTCGGCCTTCTCCCGCTCTTTGTTCTCCTTGAACATGAGTGCCTGCCTGCGAAGTTCACGTGCATAGTCGTTAGGCAGATTCTTCGCGGCTTGGGACGGTGTGCTCAAAAATGACTTAGCCCACTTCTTTTGCTCATCAGAAAATACTGGCTTGGGCTCGGGCTCTCTTTTCTTCTTGCAGTCCGCCTTCCA
>NW_021245068.1:0-1003 GCF_002162155.2 Triticum dicoccoides | reverse complement strand
CCCCACGTTGCATTTACGAAACACGACAGCTCTATAAATTCCAAACGTGGGACTATTTGGAGAAGGTAGCAGAGAGTAGCGTGGAGCCTTTTCTATTGAGTGTTCACGGCTTGGCCTTTCGATCCCTCCACGCATGTTCCAGGCTTGGAGCTGCCTAACTAGGCCTGAGAGGCAACCAGGAAATATGGCATGCTAGGGCCACAACCTTGGCACCTGCAGGCGGCAACCAGCTCCCTGAAGAGCGCATCTAGTGGTGGATGTCACCAAGTGATGATACAGCTGAGCAGTGATGTCGATGAGATTGACAATCACCTCTTTTAGGTCTCAATTGGCTTTTAGTTTGCTGAGACAAGTCATTCAACGACCACGTCAAAGCTGGAGCAATACAAAGTTGGCTATAACTAGCTTTATTTCTCATGGCTTCAATCAATGAGTTATCTTTTGATCTCTTTTATTTCTTATTAGGGGCATAATTTTATAAGCATACCACATATGATTGTTTATACACGACTAGAAGATGGCTTCATGTTCAACATTATCCAGACGACCAACTATGATTTATGTATCGTCCTCATAGGCGCTACAGCGAATTTGGTGAGGACCCAAATGATTGTTCTTTGATGCTGCAAGAGGGCGGGGCCATGGGGATCCAGGATTTAGAGGGAAAACGATGAGGATTTTGAATACTTCGATGGGAGTACTACCTTATTGTGAACCGTGTGAATGTGTGTTCATCTCATTCTTCTTTAAGTTCATTTCCATCAAATAACTCTGGATCAATCTTCCTTCTTTCCACTTATCTTTCCTATTTTGGGCAATGACTGCCCCCACAGCTGTGAGGTCTCTGCTCATGCCATCCAAGGCAGACACACGTATCTCGTTGAGCCACGACACTTGAGGACCGTTGCCTACGATAGCCAGCTCAGCGAAGAGCTCATCTCTTTGACTCTCCAGCGTAGCACATCATGCTCGTAGATGCGAATGTGATTCGCTACATTTTCCT
>NW_021245067.1:0-514 GCF_002162155.2 Triticum dicoccoides | reverse complement strand
TGCGCCTTCCTGGAGCTGGCCTCGCACGCCACGTGCTCGGAGGCGTCAATATGGGCTGTGCGCACCCTTGGCCTCGACGCGGTCCTGGTGCCGCGGATTTCTGCCAGGTCTTCCCGGGAGTGCCTCCTGTTGCTCCCTCTCATTGGTCGGGAGGAGGGAGCCCGCGCGGGCATCGTTGACCTCCGATCCCAGGTGCCGTGTGGGAAGGAGAGTCTCACCTCCAGCGCGGCCTACAAGCTGTTGCGCCTCGACGGTGAGGTCATTGAAAATGATGCCTTCCTTTGGAGCTCTACAGCGTCGTCCAAAGTCGGGTTCTTCTCCTGGCTGCTTACGTTGGGAAGGATCCACACCCGTGACAACCTGCTGAAAAAGAACTGGAGCTGCGCGAGGCTGGCTAACCGGAGTGCGGGGCCCTCCTCGAGGCACCTGGCCCCACTTGATCTTCGGGTGCGCCTTTCGCGCGCGCATATTGCGGCGCCCTATGACTTTCCACCATGAGGTGAACGGTGCGGCA
>NW_021245066.1:0-387 GCF_002162155.2 Triticum dicoccoides | reverse complement strand
CTTCCTCGAGCTTATTGACTTGCTGCTTAAGATCATTGTTTGCTTACGGAGTTTATCCGCGACGATTAAAGCTTCTTTCACCCATGGATGTTGCATAGTTGCGGGAGAACAAGTAACACTCTTTTTCATATTTTCATAAGAAAGAAATCTAGCATTGGGAGGGATGACCGAATTTGGAATTGCTGAGCTATGAAGTTCCTCCATCATAAATCTGGCTTGGAGACGAGAAGTAACTTCTTGATCCTCCTACATAGCATCTATCCTTTTTAAGCCTGCCTCCATCTCTTCCTCCATTGATGGCCCAAAGTGATCAGCATCGCTGTTTGCCCTTGGCCCCGTTGTCGGATTAGATACCTGGCTCTCTCCAACTGACTCTTGAGAAGACAT
>NW_021245065.1:0-533 GCF_002162155.2 Triticum dicoccoides | reverse complement strand
AACGCTCCCTCCGGACGGAGGAACATACAGTGGCTCTCGCGGCAGAAGTACAGAGCAGCCTTTTAAGACAATTTTCGACTCCGGCCGTTAAACGGCCGGACACGACCAAACGCGCCCGGAGCAACGTCAACCAAGACCACCTGGCACGTTCCGAGCACGCGTAGCAATGCGGCCCCAACCCCAGCCCTCGCACAATTGTAAGACAAACTCTCTGCGTACATAATTACGCCCGGGAAATACCATGGGTCCAGGGGAAGGGGCACGACCACAACAAACCCAGAGTGCGGTTCGACCACACCAGGGGCTCCCAAGTGTGTCGCTCTTTTCTTTTATTTTTCCTTTTTTTACAGGACTCTGTCCGGCGGCGATCCTACCGAACTCATGATGCAACAGCCAGGGAGAGACAAAGGCTGCGACGAATACTCAGGTGGTCTCCATTACGAGCATTAAATTTGCTAAATACACCATTCCGCGGCCTACCCCTGGAGGGAGATGCCTTTAATTAGTCCAATCCCTTGCTTTCCGCACTATTT
>NW_021245064.1:0-759 GCF_002162155.2 Triticum dicoccoides | reverse complement strand
GACGTCACCTACAGGAGGCGGCGGGGCAGCAGACGGCATGCATCAGGAACAGGCGAGCTTTACTCTGTATGCACACCCAAATCCATGCCACGTGACACGATCTTGGCTCAAAACCGTCTAAATTCAAAGCAAAACCACTTAAGGGGAAGATTTAACCGGTATTAAGAATTTGAGGGTTAAAGTTGTACCAAATTTGAATTCAGGGTGGTATTTGTCCCTGAGGTCACATTTTAGGGTGAAAAATGGACTTCTTTCACACTTAATCGGAAAAACAGAGTCCAACAAAACCTTGTAGGCACTGGCCCACTACGTGAACATGAAGTGAAAACTATAAACACCGAACGGTCGATCCGTCTGCCTGTTCGGTCTACAAAAGCGTTGCAGGTCATTAGCTATCAGACAAAACTTTCATTTGATGCAATACACTTATGTGTTCTAATCCTTTATTGTGTTCTATTGCTAGCAATGTGTTTTCTCTCTCGATGCACATCAATTCGTCACTGATTTCACTGCACTTCATTCTTACTCTGCCCATTTTTTACGGATACACTGATTTTTGGCAACTATGTTGTAAAAAAGTCTTTCAGACCTTTGGAGACAAGTACCTTGGGATGATCCTGCCAAGCAACAAGGTGCACCTGAACAAATTGAAGAACTGTACATGTGTGAAGCATATTGATTGCGTTGAGTATATTGATTCTTTAGGAAACATAAGATAGACTAGGATTTGTTCTGCCTTGTCTTGTACTCCAAGATGAT
>NW_021245063.1:0-551 GCF_002162155.2 Triticum dicoccoides | reverse complement strand
TAGAACTTAATATAGTTTGGCTGAAATAAGTTCATATTCACCAGGTTTTTGGGTTGGTCGTGAGGTGGTGATTTTAAGGATATAAGTGTTACCCCTTTAATATTTTGCTGAGATATCTGGAGGCCATATTCTTGCTGAAGATTTTTAGTACTACGACCTAAAATTCATGGGATTTCCTAATGCGGCTGCAGTGATGTGCACATGATGGGTGGCTAGCTTTACAATCCCGTTGAGGCATATTAAAGTTCCTTATTTTTAGTATATAATGTTTCCTCGAGAAGTATCCTAGGCATCAAATTGGAGTCAATATGGGTGATTTTGTAATGATCATTTTTTTGTACATATGCCCATGAAGTATATGTTAGCATGGAGTTATATTTAAAAAAGTTTGCATCACCAAATATTGCACAATTTATGGTAAAAATGCGCCTCTGCACTATACTTTTTCCCCAGACGATGTACATTAATTAGTGTTTTTTAATAATTCATAGTGGATGATTTTAGCACAATTTATAGCTGATAATTTGTGTTTTTTAGTAAAATAATATTTT
>NW_021245062.1:0-521 GCF_002162155.2 Triticum dicoccoides | reverse complement strand
ATTACTCACTGTTTTGGAGTCCCGGAGTGATGTACACGAGTAACGAACCCTGTGGTGCATTTACGTGTCGGTCATCAACACTCATAGTTTTGGCCGATTCTGACCCGTTTCGTGGACTATTACTCAAAGTTTTGGGATCCCAAAGTGATTTCCATTCTTGTTGGACCCCAAGGTGCGCTTACGTGTCGGTCGTCAACACTCACAGTTTTGGCCGATTCTGACCCGTTTCATGGACTATTACTCACTGTTTTGGGGTGTCGGAGTGATTTCCACGAGTAACAAACCCTGGGGTAGGTTTACGTGTCCGTCATCAACACTCGTAGTTTTGGCCGATTCTGACCCGTTTCATGGACTATTACTCACCGTTTTGCGGTCCCAAAATGATTTCCATTCTTGTTGAAGCCCACGGTGCGCTTACGTGTCGGTCATCAACACTCACAGTTTTGGCCGATTCTGGCTTGTTTCATGGACTATTACTCACTGTTTTGGGGTCCCGGATTGATTTCCACGAGTAACGAACC
>NW_021245061.1:0-723 GCF_002162155.2 Triticum dicoccoides | reverse complement strand
AAAAATTAAGAAAAATAAAACTAATTCAATTCAATATGTTAAAAATACAAATAATATATCAAAAAATTAAGAAAAATAGAACTAATTCAATTCAATATGTTAAAAATACAAATAATATATCAAAAAATTCAGAAAAAAAAACTAATTCAATTCAAAATGTTAAAAATACAAATAATATATCAAAAAATTCAGAAAAATAAAACTAATTCAATTCAAAATTCTAAAAATGCAAAATAATATATCAAAAAATTCAGAAAAATAAAACTAATTCAATTCAAAATTCTTACAATAAATTATTACACATCATTTCTTACATGATCCATTCAACAAAGTTTGGTACAATAAATTATTACACATCATTTCTTCCCTTGTGTCCCTGCTTGCTTACGATTGTGCCGTATCCATGGAGCATCCTCATCATTTAACTTAATGCTTGGGTCGGTGTTCACTTTGAAGGGCGGAATTTCAGCAAACATATTATAATCTTCTGACATGTCTGTCTTGTCCTCCACTCCCACGATGTTTCTTTTCCCTGAAAGAACAATGTGGCGCTTTGGATCATCGCATGATGTACTGATCGTTTTCTTATCTTTCCGTTTCCTCGGTTTGCTACTCATGTCCTTCACATAGAAAACCTGAGCGACATCTTTCGCTAGGACGAATGGTTCGTCAAGGTAACCAAGATTGTTGAAATCCACCATTGTCATTCCGTATTGCTGGTCC
>NW_021245060.1:0-387 GCF_002162155.2 Triticum dicoccoides | reverse complement strand
TCAGGTGATTTCTAGTGCAAACTATTCAATAATCTATTTATGTTATCCAGAACAAAAATACATCACACTTTTTTGTGTTTTGTCTAATTGCAGGTGTATGAGACATTTGTACAATCCACATATGAAGATAAGGGAAAAGGAGAAGTTTAGGTTCTGTTCAAAAAGTCCTCTCACGTCACTTTTGGGCCAAGAGAAGATAGAGTCCAAGTCTCTCACGTTCTGGATTCAGATTCGGACTGCACAGACATACCTGACTCAAAACGCCAACAACTTTTTCATACGGACTCCAAATTGTGTGATTCTTTTTTTGTTGGAAACTAGATTTTGTGCACTTTCCAACCCAATTGGATTCACCTTCACAGTCATCCGGAGTGTTGAATTATGAAC
>NW_021245059.1:0-947 GCF_002162155.2 Triticum dicoccoides | reverse complement strand
AAGGTGGTTCACAAGAAACCAACTTGATCACGAACTCAACATAGCGGTCAGGTGACAACCCGGTAACACCTCCAAGAAGATATTTGGAAAGTCACGAACCACCGGTATGTTACTAAGCTCGAGAACAATCTTGCTTTTGAGGGCAAGACGATATGATCAAATGAGTGAGGACTTGACAAGATCCTAACTCATCAATCGAAGGGTGCACCGAAATAAGGACTAGGTAGCACGATCAGTCTTAGAAGGATGATTCGAAAACCAACATACTAAGAATGAAATTATTATCCTTTAACTACCAAGCAACAGAGTTGCTAGCAGTATTGATTTCACACATCACAATTCATTTATCGGTATTCCGGTTGCATCAACACGAGGGCCGAGGAATGAACAGTGATGGCAAGAAGTATCACTGTACCAAGAGTTCATGGGATGGTGTGCAATTCCTATAACAATCCCGATATAAAGATGGTGATACTCCAAGGTAGAACAGAACAAAAGCTGGATTGGCATTTGATCTGCGGAATACAACTACTTTGACCCAATCCTAGATATGGAAGAGGTACTGGAGTTTGTTTCTCCTAGTCATTCCGGAATAGAATGGCTTGACAGACCACAAGAGTCATAGGCATCGATGAACGAACGCACGCATACTCTTGACTATCAATTGATAGATGAGGGTCAGAATGCAACTAAAGAGAACAACTCAAAGGAACATATAACTTTCTGAGTTGTGGATGCATAGATTAGTATGTCGAACCAAGTTCAACATATTTCTTCCGGATAACCCATGCAGAAAGGTAGAACTGGCAGAGTCACGATTTATGAATGGAGAACTCCTCAAGAGTACTCTAATTGTGATTTTTTTTTGATCCAATAAACATCTGCCATAAGTAGTTCATGGTATTTGGAAGAAGAAGATACCACGGACTTCAAGGACTATCGCAAAG
>NW_021245058.1:0-1008 GCF_002162155.2 Triticum dicoccoides | reverse complement strand
TCACAACCAATTATTTACCATTCTCATCGGTGTAAGCCAGGCCCAAATTCTCAATCGTACAGATTTCACACTGTCATTGGTTTAGACCGTTGTTGGCTACAAGTATATAAACTCAAGCTAGATACGCGCATGCCAAAACCCTTCTCGTAGGAGATGGCCTCCAACGGTGGCGCACCAAACCCATGGCAACAACAGGCGTCGCGGCAATCGTGTGAGGGCTACGCATGCCATTTTTGCCGTAGGTGGTGGGTCACACACCAAGCCCTTGGTGGCCACGTGTCCTCGCGGAACTGCCGCAACAATCGCCATCGGGACACACCGGTAAGCCTGCCCCAACCAGCCTCCTCCGCGTCTGACTCTACTCTTTTGGGGCCGTGGCTGCTTGTGCTTGCACCCAACCTTGCCTTCTGGGAGGAATACCGCCGTGGAGGTCCCCGTCCGGTGGAGATAGACTTCATGGGTCTACTACGGGCGCCCGAACACGCCGAAGAGCCGCAGATAAGTGGCAGAGCTGGCGAGGCGGTTGACCTAAATTTGAGACTCTGATCCGTGGTGTGCAGAAGAAAAATAAATACATTCCACAATAGATGAACATCGTGTAATATAAGATTCGTCCAAGCGTGTCATTTGTTTCAGCTACCTCTTACTGTGTTCTTCGCTAGTTAGAACTTCGGATTGATTTCAACATGACATGATGAATATGATGCATGTTCAAGATTCAATTGCCTTTACTTGTTTCTAATTTAAATAGGTGCCACTAGTAGAAAAAACCCCTATTAGTCCCGGTCGGTGAGGGCTTTTTGTCCCGGTTCTTGAACCGGGACTAAACGGTCGTTACTAATGCCCTAGGCCTTTAGTCCCGGTTCTAGCACGAACCGGGACAGATGGGTCTCCATGTGGCCGGTACGCCGAGCCCAGGCAGGAGGGCCTTTGATCCCGGTTGGTGGCACCAACCGAGACCAAAAGGCATCCACGCGTCAGCATTTCAGTGGCTGGGGTTTTTTTTTT
>NW_021245057.1:0-1749 GCF_002162155.2 Triticum dicoccoides | reverse complement strand
CTCGCTCCTTAAAAACAGTTAAATTATCCACTGTCAGCCAATTCATCATCATCAATGTTATTTTCGATGATCATCTGTATAATCCTTATCAGCAGTACACATCTTTAGTTTTAAGCATATACTTATTATGATACTATCATATTATAGCATGTTCTATTTAGTTCATACTAAGTATATGGATATGCTATGTAAGTTTGTGAGAATACACACCTGACCTTCATAGTGCTTTTCGGCGTTCTAAGTTATGCTTATTCCTTGTTTCGTCTTTTCCATTTTAGGCAGCTCAAGGCAGGAGATGAAAAATAAAAAGCAGGAACCTTCCATATGTACTATATGTGACCCAGAACTTAATTCAGGTTGGGTCACTTCTAATGTTACATGTTGATCATTGGTCACGCATGGTCACTAATTGCTTCACCCTGTGGCAATAGGACTCGAGGATACAATTCTAGAGAGTCTGCCTTCTATTCGTCGGTGGCCGTATGACTGGGGTTTCGGTGAGTCATTGCTTTCAGTTTCCTTTATCATTATTAACACATTGGTCATCAATCATTTTACCATGTTGTGCAGTATCCTTGGATGCTAGAAGAGATAAGTTTAGGTCTCGTGGTTACCCCTTACCAGTTTTGGAGGACAGTAAGTTATTTCTTTTTTATTTTACTGATTACTCTATTTTGTTGCACATTTGACTACTCTTTTCAGCACCCCCTTAACTATTATGCCATGTTTCTGTGACCAGATGGCAAGCGTCTGCGTTATAGTTTTGAGGAGGAATTTAGTGAAGATATCTGGAACAAAGTCACGAAAAGAGCAGCTTCAAATATGTCTCGAGTTGTTGTAGCACTTGCTTCATTCAGAGGTAATTGTACTCATTGTAAGCTCATTATTTTTGGTATCTTTTTCTTCTGTTTGGTCACTAACTGATGTTCTTAATTATTAACTTTCGTAGGAGAAGCGAGGCTTTTTGCTTGCACAGGTGTATTCATAGACTGCAATCGGTTCACCACAAGAGTTCTGACCTCAGGAAATTTGATTAGAAGTAATGACGATGAAAGCAAGGTTGCTGATAACTTAAAGGTTATTACTCTTCTAATAAATGTTTAAATAGCCCTTTTCTTGTTCATTTGAATACTGCTTTACTCTCAGTGTATATCGTTAATTGCAGATTGAAGTGCACCTTCCAGATAAGCGACATGTCCCAGGGATGTTGCAACATTACGATCTGCATTATAATGTCGCCGTCATCATCATAAATAAATTTCGCTGTACTCGGACAGCAATTATTGACAATAAGGTGAAAACTGGCACTCATTCGGAGGTATTAGCCATAGGGCGTGTCTATGAATCAGGAAAATTAATGGCTGCAAGTGGGGTAGTGATCAACAAAGAAAATGAACTTGACTGTAAAGATCTTAGGATCTCCACTTGTCAAATCACAAAGGTATGATGTGTTAGTTTCACTGTATTTTATCTTTAGGGTGGAAGTATGTTCAGTTTAATCCATCAGCATATCTGTATAGCTTACAAGTACCATGTTTTTTCTACTGGTTACGTTTGTCTTGTGCTAGGCTGGGATTGGAGGCCCTCTTATAGATTCTAATGCGAACTTTATTGGGATGAACTTCTATGGCTTGGAAGAAACTCCCTACACACCACGGGATACAATTCTGAAACTCTTGGAGAATTTTGATGCAGAAGGGTATGTTTTCAATAATTATGTAGGTTTTTGTGTGGCATGCAAGTTTTTTT
>NW_021245056.1:0-958 GCF_002162155.2 Triticum dicoccoides | reverse complement strand
CATCACAATTCATCATTCATCACAACTTCTGGCCATATCACATCACATGATCAATCGCTGCAAAAACAAGTTAGACGTCCTCTAATTGTTGTTGCATCTTTTACGTGGCTGCAATTGGGTTCTAGCAAGAACGTTTTCTTACCTACGAATCACCACAACGTGATTTTGTCAACTTCTATTTACCCTTCATAAGGGCCCTGTTCATCGATTCCGCTCCAACTAAAGTGGGAGAGACAGACACCCGCCAGCCACCTTATGCAACTAGTGCATGTCAGTCGGTGGAACCGGTCTCATGTAAGCGTACGTGTAAGGTTGGTCCGGGCCGCTTCATCCCACAATACCGTTGAGCAAGAAAAGACTAGTAGAGGCAAGTAAGATGACAAAATCCACGCCCACAACAAAATTGTGTTCTACTCGTGCAAAGAGAACTACGCATAGACCTAGCTCATGATGCCACTGTTGGGGAACGTTGCAGAAAATTAAATTTTTTTCCTACGGTTTCACCAAGATCCATCTATGAGTTCATCTAAGCAACGAGTCAAGGGAGAGAGTTTGCATCTACATACCACTTGTAGATCGCGTGCGGAAGCTTGCAAGGTGATGATGTAGTCGTACTCGACGTGATTCGAATCACCGATGACCAAGTGCTGAACGGACAACACCTCCGCGTTCAACACACGTACGGGATGGGAGACGTCTCCTCCTTCTTGATCCAGCAAGGGGAAAGGAGAGGTTGAGGAAGACAGCTCCACCGGCAGCACGACGGCGTGGTGATGGTGGAGAGGCAGTACTCCGACAGGGCTTCGCCAAGCACACAACGGAGGAGGAGAGGTGTTGGGGAGGGGAGGGCTGCGCCTTGGAGGGTGGTCCGGCTGCCCTCCCCTCACCCCTCTATTTATAGGGGGAAGGGAGAAGGGGGCCGGCCCCCTAGAACCCATCTAGGGGGGGTGCGGCGGCC
>NW_021245055.1:0-630 GCF_002162155.2 Triticum dicoccoides | reverse complement strand
GCAGTGAACCTGTTTCGCCTAAGATAAAGTTATAAAATCCTACCGAGTGGTGAGTCTGCCTCCCACTCGGGGGCTTAGCTGCAGCCCAGTGCTCGCCTAAGTTTGTAAAATCCTACCGAATGGTGAGTCCGCCTCCCACTCGGGGGCTTAGCTGCAGCCCAGTGCTCGCCTAAGTTTATAAAATCCTACCGAGCGGTGAGTCCGCCTCCCACTCGGAGGCTTAGCTGCAGCCCAGTGCTCGCCTAAGTTTATAAAATCCTACCGGGTGGTGAGTCCGCCTCCCACTCGGAGGCTTAGTTGTAGCCTAGTGCTTGCCTAAGTTTGAAAAAATCCTACCGAGTGGTGAGCAAACCTCCCACTCGGAGGCTTAGCTGCAGTCTCGCACTCGCCTAAGTTTATAAAAATCCTACTGAGTGGTGAGCAAACCTCTCACTCAGGAGCTTAGCTGCAGTCCCGTACTCGCCTAAGTTTGTAAAAATGCTACCGAGTGGTGAGCAAACCTCCCACTCGGGGGCTTAGTTGCAGCCCAGCGCTCGCCTAAGTTTGAAAAAAATTTCCTACCGAGTGGTCAGCAAACCTCCCACTTGGAGGCCTAGCCGCAGTCTCGCACTCGCCTAAGTTTATAAAAAT
>NW_021245054.1:0-1078 GCF_002162155.2 Triticum dicoccoides | reverse complement strand
ACCGACGCCGTTCGCCGCGGCCACCATCCCCCTCTCGCCTCCCCGACGCCTCCCAGAGCTCCGCAGTGCCTCCCTCGACCTCCTCGACGTCTCACGCGACCAGAAGGGCCCCGAGCAGCCGCCATCGTCATCATCCCCAAGCTTCGGCCCCGGCGCCGTTCTCCGTCGAATTCGGCCACTCCGGCGCGCCCCCGAGCCCACTGACCCTCCCTACAGCTCCGCGGTGAGCCTCTGTGCAGAACCCCTCTCTCTCCCCTCGTGTTTGCGAGCCCTAGGCCATAGTTCCGTCGAGACCGAGACCTCACCGGCGCCGGACTTGTCGCCGTCGTCGTTTTGGTTCACCTCCGTCCAAACCGAGCACGCAGACGTACTCAGAGCACTCCCAGGAGCCCGTAGCGCCCACCAACCCCTCCTCCCATGCACCATAGCACCGGTCCCGCGAACCCCCGAGCTCCGGCCGCCGCCGGGGTCGATGCCGCGCTCAACTCCGGCCACCCCACGCCCTCTCGTGGCTCCCCCTAGATGCGCGGGAGCGCGGGCTTCCTCCTGGTGCCCTCAGGGTGCCCAACCGCAGCCTGTAGTGCCAACCCGAGCTACTCCGGCGAGGTTCCGCCGTCGCCGTGGTCGCCGGCGTCACTCGCCGACGTGGCCACTTAATTAGGGCGTAAACACCCCACTAACTAACCCCCTAGGCCACTGACAGCGGGCCCCACCCCTGGTCAAACCCCAGTCAGCGCTGGGTTTGACCGGGATTAGCTCCTGTGTCACTGACGTGTGGCCCCCACACGTCAGGTTTGACCTGGACCAGCCCGTTGACCCTGCTGACGTCACTGTGACGTGGGGCTGACGCAATAAACCATTTTCTGGATTTTTTATAATTCAGGAAATTCCAGAAAATTATATAAACTTCTAAAAATCATAGAAAATTAACCGTAACTCCAAATTAAATAAATTATATATGAAAAATTATCAGAAAAATTCAAGGAATCCATCTGTACCATTTTCATGCATGTTAGAACAACTTATAGGTGCTGTTTAGCACAAATCATATAAAGGGCATTTATATAATCACATATGG
>NW_021245053.1:0-416 GCF_002162155.2 Triticum dicoccoides | reverse complement strand
TGCGCAACAATTCCTGTTATAGTTGCGGACAAACCGGACATTATGCTAAACAGTGTCCCAAGAACAACTGGACCAATGCTACGTTCAAGCCTCAAATCCATTATTTGGAAGCCGGGCCAAGTCAGCACGATGTCACTGGATACATTCATCATATCTCAGCCGATGAAGCCCAAGAAAATCCCGAAGTCGTCATTGGTATGTTCCCTGTTAATAACATACCTGCAGTAATTTTATTTGACTCTGGGGCTTCCCACTCTTTTATTTCTCGGAGTTTTGTCGCCCAAAACAAATTTCCTTGTTCGCTTTTGGGCAAGAATATGCTGGTACAAACTCCGGGATCTATTATTCAAAGCAATCTTGTGTGCCGCAATCTGGAAGTTAGTATCAACGAAATCAGTTTCCCAATGTCTTTGATA
>NW_021245052.1:0-1138 GCF_002162155.2 Triticum dicoccoides | reverse complement strand
AAAAAAGGCTTAGGTGTCAAATGGTAAAACCAAGGTTGGGCCTTGCTGGAGGAGTTTTATTCAAGGCGAACTGTCAAGGGGTTCCCATTATAACCCAACCGCATAAGGAACACAAAATCAAGGAACATAACACCGGTATGACGGAAACTAGGGCGGCAAGAGTGGAACAAAACACCAGGCATAAGGCCAAGCCTTCCACCCTTTACCAAGTATATAGGTGCATTAAAGTAAACAAGATATAATAATGATATCCCAACAATAAACATGTTCCAACAAGGAACAAACTCCATCTTCACCTGCAACTAGCAACGCTATAAGAGGGGCTGAGCAACGCGGTAACATAGCCAAACAACGGTTTGCTAGGACAAGGTGGGTTATAGGCTTGACATGGCAATATGGGAGGCATGATATAGCAAGTGGTAGGTATCGCAGCAGAGCAAAAGAGCGAGCAACTAGCAAGCAAAGATAGAAGTGATTTCAAGGGTATGGTCATCTTGCCTGAGATCCAGCAAGGAAGAAGAATGAGTCCATGAAGAAGACAAACGGACAGAGTCGAACGAATCCTCACAACTCTGGAACGGAACCGAAGCTAACGAGAGAAGCAACCCGGAAAGAAGCAAGCAACATAGTAAACAACCATCACATAAACATGGCATGATGCACAACCAAGTATGATGCATGTCTGGTTTAATTATGCATGGCATGGCAAGGTGCACAAGCAAAACTACAAGTTAAGTGGAGCTCAATATGCAACAAGTTGCATATTGACGAAACACCACATTTAATTATTTAGTTCTCTCTCGTTTAAACTACTCAACAAAATTAAATGTTGTTTGAACATGGCAAGAGGTGGAGCATAAGTAAACTAAACCTTTAGGCAAGTTTAAATGAGGCCAGAAATAACAAACAACAATTCCGGTAAATCCCCATATGCATTTAGCAATTCGGTGCAACAACAATTTTAAACATTTAAATGTTATTATCATGATGCGGATGACATGTTCAAGTGTTATGCAATATTTATGAAAATGTTGATAAGAGCATATTAAGAAGCATTTTTCATCGTGCCACGGTGATGATAACAAAACGGTGCCACGGCAACGTTTCAGTTCCGACAACTCATTGAGACGTCGGTGCA
>NW_021245051.1:0-597 GCF_002162155.2 Triticum dicoccoides | reverse complement strand
GCCATTCGGGCTCATGTGGACGGCTTCTACAAAGCCCTCTTTACCCCCACCCCTCGGGGTGGGGCTAGTCTCGCCCCCGACACTTGGACGGGGGCACAGTTGGTTTCCGACGAGGCTAATGCGGCCCTGGTTGCTCCCTTCGCCGAAGACGAGGTTGTCGCGGCCATTAAAGGCATGAACCCCGCCTCGGCCCCGGGCCCGGATGGCTTGCCTGTTGCTTTCTTTAAAACATTCTGGCAGGCGGTCAAACCGGAGGTCATGGCATTATTCGAGGAGTTCTATTCGGGTTCTATGGACTTGGGACGCCTCAACTATGTGATCATTACCCTCATCCCAAAGGTTCCGGGCGCCTCTGATATTCGCCAGTTCCGCCCCATCACTGTGATTAACGTGATTTTCTGGATCCTGGCCAAAGGGTACGCTAATAGGGTGACCCTGCTGGCTAACTCGATCCCGCACCCGAACCAATCGGCCTTCATCCAAGGCCGGTTTATTCTTGATGGCGTGTTGGTCTTCCATGAAGTCCTCCACGAAGTTCGGGTGAAGCATCTTCGTGCTGTTTTCCTGAAGCTTGACTTCCATAAAGCCTATGATACT
>NW_021245050.1:0-902 GCF_002162155.2 Triticum dicoccoides | reverse complement strand
AAAGTAAGAGTGTTTTGGTGGAGAGTTCTTTGTGGCATTCCCCCGGATGAAAGCACTCTTAAGCATCGTCATATTGCAGATATTGGTCACTACAAAGTTTGTTTAGCTATGGATGAGAATCTGAAACAACCTTTGATTCGCAGCTCACATGCTAAACGCTTCTGGGAGGAGGCGTGCGCATGGTTTGGTATCCGGCTACCCTGTCTTCATCCATACTCGTGGGCGCGCAATATCACCTGTGATTCTCGGTTCTCTGACGATGATCGTGCAAAGATCACGACCATCATGTGGTCTATCTGGCACTCCTGCAACCACATCAAACATGGGAGGAGGGGCACGACCCTACGACTATGATTCGAGCAATGAAGGAGGCGATCACACTCCTTCATCTACCCTGCAAGGCGGCCTCAATTCTGCCAGGTTTTGACCGGCGTCCACCCGATACGGGTGTTGTGAAGATCACCACGGATGGAGCCCTCAACTTTGCAGCGGGGCGTGGTGGTGCAGATGGCGTCACTCTGTCGTCCAAGACATTGCTAGGCTCATGGTGTAAGCCCTATATGGGCGTTTCAGACCCCCCGGTCATCGAAGCTTTTTCATTGCGGGATGGAATCCGTTTTGTCACTGCTCGAGGGTTCACACATGTGATAATGGAAGTTGTCTGCCTGGAGTTGGTGACGCTCTGGAACACTCGTCACAATTCTCATTCTATTGTGGCTCCTATCCTGTTAGAAATAGGAGAGCTTAATAATCTATTTAGTTTATTTGATGTCAGTAGGCCAGCAAACCTTCTGGCGCATCTTTGTGCAAAACATGCATGCATGTTGAATGTGACCGAGAGCTGGCTTGATGAAACTCCTAGCTTCCTCGTGACCAGTCTTTCAGTTGATTGTCCCTTAAGT
>NW_021245049.1:0-401 GCF_002162155.2 Triticum dicoccoides | reverse complement strand
AGGCTGTTGCATTCTATGACGACGAGAAGATCGCCACCAAGGTGGAATACCTGAAGAAGACATTTAGGTGGTCGGATACTGAGGTGGGCATTGCTTTGCCCAAGGCTCCGGTGGTGCTGAGGTCTTGCAAGGAAAGGCTGCAACGTGTCGCAGAGTTCCTCATCTCCGAGGTGGGGTTGGAACCAGGGTACATTGCTCATCGGCCGGCGCTTCTCACTTACAGCCTGGATGATCGGCTCAGGCCCCGATACCATGTTGTGAAGTTTCTCAAGGAAAATGGATTGCTACATCGCGACCGGGATTACTATTATGCAGTGGCGGTGACTCCGAAGGTATTCATGGAGAAGTTCATATTCCCACACAAGGAAGCTGCACCGCACCTTGCTGAAGACTATGCAACA
>NW_021245048.1:0-722 GCF_002162155.2 Triticum dicoccoides | reverse complement strand
TAAAATCTCACCGAGCAACCTGGAAATCTGATACCACTTGATAGAGGCAAAGGTGTCCCGTCTTTCGATGAGATGATGGATATCGCTTTGGTGGCAGTCGACTTTGACGATCCGACTACGAACGTGCGAGGACGTCGCGCCTTAGCAATCGCTAAACCAACTCCGAGAGGTTATTGACCACGTCGGAGCACGATCAACCTGACCACGAGGGTCTGTTTCCTGCGAGCAAACGAAGAACAAGCAAGAAACTAAGATTGCAATCTGGATCTTACGAATATAAGATGAAAGCTTTATTGATCAAGGTGGGGTTCTGTGACGCCTTTGTCTGGTCGTTGAACACAAACGAAGTACGCGAAGTTGCAGCTATGGCGAACTTTTAATCTAAACAAAACCCAAAGTCTAAACGACGCCCTAAGGGCTGTATATATGGAGGAAGAGGGGGGAATTTCGTGGCCCTTGGTGGAGGGGTCCGAAATCAACCCTATCTCTTGTTTCCCCACACATACGGACTCTAAAAATAGCCTATACTTATGTATTTCGAAATTACATGGGCCTGGCCCAATAATAAGGTGACGCAGCACCTAAAATAGCCTCGGGACGAAATTTATGAAGTGGCATCTTGTATATTTCGTCCAAGGCTTCATGCACCCATTATGGTGGCTTCAAAGTCCTGAAATCATCACTTGTAACTCCGTTCTTGTTCCCCTTGCGCATGCCATCAT
>NW_021245047.1:0-1218 GCF_002162155.2 Triticum dicoccoides | reverse complement strand
ACATCGTTCGGGGCCGTATGGGAAACCTCGGCCGGACTCCCTGCGGATGGAACCTGAATAGGCGATAAACCTGGACTGGAGGCTTAGGTGATTAGGTAGGTCGTGGCCGACACCCACGTTGGGCTTCCGCTTGAAGGTTGCCGAGTACATGTCGTGTAAACGACGGTAAGTGGTGAGAGCGTGTATGAAGAAGTACCCCCTGCAGGGTTAACATGATCTATTCGAATAGCCGCGTCCGCGGTAAAGGACTACTTGGTTGCCTATACAGTTCATAGACAAGTAAATGGAAACTACTAAAAGCCTCAAGATAAGTGTGAGTGCCGAGGATGGCTCCTCCGTAGGAGGACGGAGGTGAATCCTCGGTAGTGTATTGAAGTGGTGAATAGTGGACTCGTGTGCGCAAAACTATTTCAAGTTGAAGTATCGTAGGATAGCCTAGCCAAGAGTCAAAGATGGCTTGCTGCAATAACTCCACCAACCCTTCTTGATACTATGCATGTATGTAGGATCTGATGTAAGTCTTGCTGAGTACCTTTGTACTCATGTTGCTATAATCTACATTTTTACAGAAGACGCTGCAACCCCTTCTGATGGGTTCTATGTAGACGTTGACATCAACGAGTAGGCTAAAGACCCAGGTGGTGACCCTGAGCTTGTGAAGGACCACATAGTATAGCCAGAGGCTTCCCAAGCCTCTTTTATTTTACTAGTTGTCTGTACTCAGACAAGTTACTTCCGCTGTTGGCTTGTATGATTGTATGACTTGTATGTTGGGTCGTGAGACCCGTACCTTTGTGTGTATGTTATGTATGGCTCACTGAGCCTTAAATAAAGTACTTGTGTCATAGAGTCATGTTGTGATGCTTCGTTGTATTTGCACATATCGAGCATATTGTGTTTATGATTGAAATGCTTGGTATGTGTGGGATCTGACTATCTAGTTGTTTATCTTTAGTAGCCTCTCTTACCGGGAAATGTCTCCTAGTGTTACCGCTGAGCCATGGTAGCTTGCTACTGCTCTGGAACACTTAGGCTGGCCGGCATGTGTCCTTCTTCGTTCCTGTGTCTGTCCCTTCGGGGAAATGTCACGCTTTGAGTACCGGAGTCCTGTTAGCCCGCTACAGCCCGGTTTACCGGAGTCCTGCTAGCCCAGTGCTACAGCCCGGACCCACTTGCTGATGACCGACACGTTCGAAGCTGGGTCATGGATGCATGTCC
>NW_021245046.1:0-992 GCF_002162155.2 Triticum dicoccoides | reverse complement strand
CTACACACTTAAGGTTCGATGACGCTAGGGTTATAAAGGAAGTTTGTATGTGGTTACCGAATGTTGTTCAGAGTCCCGGATGAGATCCCGGACGTCACGAGGAGTTCCGGAATGGTCCGGAGGTAAAGATTTATATATGGGAAGTCCTATTTTGGCCACCGGAAAATGTTCGGGATTTTTCGGTATTGTACCGGGAAGGTTCTAGAAGGTTCCGGAGTGGGGCCCACCTGCATGGGGGGACCCACATGGACGTGGGTAGTGGGGGCAAGGCCCCACACCCCTGGTCAAGGCGCACCAAGATCCCCCCTTAGAAGGAATAAGATCATATCCCGAAGGGATAAGATCAAGATCCCTAAAAAGGGGGGATAACAATCGGTGGGGAAGGAAATAATGAGATTTCTTTCCTCCCACCTTGGCCAACGCCCCAATGGACTTGGAGGGCAAGAAACCAGCCCCTCCACCCCTATATATAGTGGGTAGGCTCATGGGAGCTATAGACGAAGTTCTGGCACAGCCCTACCTCTCTCCCTACTCCTCCTCTCCCATGGTGCTTGGCGAAGCCCTGCTGGATTGCCACGCTCCTCCACCACCACCACGCCGTTGTGCTTCTGTTGGATGGAGTCTTCCTCAACCTCTCCCTCTCTCCTTGCTGGATCAAGGCGTGGGAGATGTCACCGGGCTGTACGTGTGTTGAACGCGGAGGTGCCGTCCGTTCGGCACTAGGATCATCGGTGATTTGAATCACGACGAGTACGACTCCATCAACCCCGTTCACTTGAACACTTCCGCTTAGCGATCTACAAGGGTATGTAGATGCACTCTCTTTCTACTCGTTGCTGGTCTCTCCATAGATAGATCTTGGTGACACGTAGGAAAATTTTGAATTTCTGCTACGTTCCCCAACAGTGGCATCATGAGCTAGGTCTATTGCGTAGATTCTTTGCACGAGTAGAACACAAAGTAGTTGTGGGCGTTGATGTTGTTCAATATGC
>NW_021245045.1:0-1266 GCF_002162155.2 Triticum dicoccoides | reverse complement strand
GAGTAGGCGTAAAAGATGCTGATGACGAGACAAAAGTCGGTGGCGGAGCGATGGGTAGGAGCTCCCTCCTGTTGGCAGCACAGCCATGGACTGAGTCCATGCGGGTAGCTACGAAGTCGTCCACCAGGTTGTCGAAGGCTGCCTCCAGGGCCCGGAGATACTCAATGAGCATCTCAAAAGCCTCGTCTCGTTCTCCTCTGGGGCAGGAATATGCGTAGTGACAGGTGTAAGGCACATGGCACGGAAGATAACGGTAACGACGAGTCTTCATCACGGGAAGGACATCCCTGAGACGAGCTATCGCCTCGCAGGCTGCCATCTGCATAGCATGCCTCTCCGTAGGCATGGCTCTTCCCATGAACCGGAAGCGGCGTAACTCACCACGCCCTCCCCTGAACTGCACCGCGGCCTGGTGCATGGTCAGACTGTCGTTGACTCGGTGCTGGTAGAGTGTGAAGACTGGGCGCACGGATGGCCCCATCGCGACTTGAACGATGGAAGAAAGAAGCTTGACGAACCCATCAGGCACGTTGGCGAAGGTCTGAGACTCGCAGCTGATGTCGGCCCTCTACAAAAGTAGGCAAAATTCTGCAGGGTCAGATCATAAATTTATGCTGACTGACAGAAAATGACTACCATTGCAAAAATATAAATTAGCTCTATCAGGCTAATAACCAATTAGCGATCGCACCTAGTGGCTTCCTACAGTCAGCCTGGCTCTGGTACCAAGCTTGTCACGACCGGTTTTCCAATAAAAATATTTATTGATAAACCAGTCTTTTGAGTCCAGTATGAGAGAAATCCTCCTCACTGGTAGACAATTTCTTGATACAATAAGCCAGTAGCATGAAATATATTACAGGGTTGAACTGCGGTCGCTCAACCAAATTATTACAAGCACGCCAATAATCATACATAATGGCGGACAGGATACGGTGGTGTGGAGACATACTACTGACTCATGGATAGGTTGGTGGTGGAAAAGCACAGCGGGAAGGGAAATACAAGACTCTAAGAATATCATTTCATCGAACGTCGAGGTGAGGCTCGATAAATTTATTTGGTAGCGGAAGCGGATATAAAACAGTGGCCAAATCCAGGGTCGCACGAGACTGACTGGGACTCCTCTAAGTGTCGGACTCGCTATCGAACTCTTCATCCATGAGATCGCCTTCGTCAGCATCTGGCCAAATCAACAAGCCAGTGAGTACTTTGAAAGTACTCGCAAGACAGTTTGGACGTAAGATATAACAAATGCATGCATGG
>NW_021245044.1:0-935 GCF_002162155.2 Triticum dicoccoides | reverse complement strand
GTGTTCTTAGATTGTGCATCCTTATGAGTGGCAGTCGGGGATGAGCGATGGTCTTTTCCTACCAATCTATCCCCCTAGGATCATGCGCGTAGTGCTTGGTTTTTGATGACTTGTCGATTTTTGCAATAAGTATATGAGTTCTTTTTGACTAATGTTGAGTCCATGGATTATACGCACTCTCACCCTTCCATCATTGCTAGCCTCTTCGGTACCGTGCATTGCCCTTTCTCACCTTGAGAGTTGGTACAAACTTCGTCAGTGCATCCAAACCCCGTGATACAATACGCTCTATCACACATAAACCTCCTTATATCTTCCTCAAAACAGCCACCATACCTACCTATTATGGCATTTCCATAGACATTCCAAGATATATTGCCATGCAACTTTCCACCGTTCCGTTCATCATCATGACACGCATCATTATTGTCATATTGCCTTGCATGATCATGTAGTTGACATCCTATTTTTGGCAAAGCCACCATGCATAATTTTTCATACATGTCACTCTTGATTCATTGCCCATCCCGGTACACCGCCGGAGGCATTCATATAGAGTCATATCTTGTTCTAGTTTTGAGTTGTAACGCATTAGTTGTAAATAAATAGAAGTGTGATGATCATCATTATTAGAGCATTTTCCCCAAATAAAAAAAAAGAAGAAAGGCCAAACAAAAAAAAGAAAGGCCAAAAAAGGCCCAAAACAATAAAAATAAAAAGGGGGCAATGTTATTATCCTTTTCCACACTTGTGATTCAAAGTAGCACCTTGTTCTTCATATAGAGAGTCTCATATGTTGTCACTTTTATATACTAGTGGGAATTTTTCAATATAGAACTTGGCTTGTATATTGCTACGATGGGCTTCCTCAAAATGCCCTAGGTCTTCGTGAGCAAGCAAGTTGGATGCACACCCACTAGTTTCTTTTGTTGAGC
>NW_021245043.1:0-1277 GCF_002162155.2 Triticum dicoccoides | reverse complement strand
CGGAAGTATTAAGCGATCTTTGCGTGCCGAAAAGAATGCGACTGCCTTGGTAGCCGCACACTAAAAACGGCCTCACCAACTAAAAGCATTTGATAGGTCGTCAAGACCATGGACGCGGTTAGACGAGCCCGGCGCTGCTATATGTAATTTGTACTGGATTGATGTCCACACCCCTATTACAAATACAAGGGGCTCAACGCGCGCAGACAAGTGGCAATTTCTACTCATTTCTAGTTATACATGGTTTCTTTAAAAACTATCTTTTTGCACGACAACTTTTTCACCTAAGTTCCTCTCTTTTACAGATGATCATCGTGCTACACCCGTCCAGGATACGGCTTCATAAACGAGCTCTTGTATCGCTTCGCCGCCCTGCGAGTCGCCACAGATTACGAGAGATTGGGCCTAAACCCGATCTGAGAGAGATTAACTCTCCCCAAGTCACCCATCACGTTGCCGTGGTAGAGGGATAGTGCGGCGACCCTTCATCTATCTTAAGGACTCGCTACGTATGGATTCCCGATCCCTCCAAGACGGATACCCGCCGAGGGGAGGATATCACTCAAGACCTGAATTTAGAGTCAGGCGACGGGATGGATTCATTTGACAACATCTAGGAATCCAAATTTTTGAGTTCGGAAATTCCTCGGCCTCTGAGCCTTAGATGAGGTGAGGCTTCAGATTTAATTCCACCCACCCACCCCAACATAAGCGATCTATCCAAAATCAGGCAAGAACCCGATGAAACAGTACATCATTACTGGGCCGGATTCCTCCTGGTTAAGAACAGGCTAAGGGACTGCCGTGAGGAAGACGCAATCTCAATCTTCTGCAATAATTGCACGGACAAGGGAATTCTCAACGCCATAAGTCGCCGTGATATTACACGCTTCGCTGACTTGGCGTCCATTGTACGAAAGTACTGTGCGATGGAAAGCGCATGGAAAACCGAAATAAAATTTTGGGACAATCCGGCCCTGAATACAAACCCAGTCCGAAATAAAAGGGTGCATCATCACCAGTCACCCAGGTCAAGCATTAAAAAGCAAAAACCCTCTACAGGGCATGGAACCGTACTGGAAGGATGGCTTAATGGATCCTGTAAAATTCACAGTACAGAGGACGCCACACCAACTCATAGCCTCAGAGCATGTTGGATACTCCGGCAAGTGGCCAAAATTGGCGAAAATCTCCTAATTCCGGAGGCCACAGAAAGCCACCCCAGAGACACCAATACGGTATTAACAGTCTTCGAGACTTTCGCATCAAATAATATG
>NW_021245042.1:0-1157 GCF_002162155.2 Triticum dicoccoides | reverse complement strand
GCGCTTAGGGTTAGGGTTCGGGTGGTGGATCGGGTTGAACGGGCCTCGGGGCGGCGGCTTTTAAAGGCCTGGCCCGAGAAGTCCTGGCCGAATACGGCCCTAAGTCGGTTGGCCTCTTCTTTTAAAAAAAATCGACGTGCAAAAAAAGAAAGAAAAGAAATACTAAACGGACTCCAAAAATCCCGAAATAAATTTTCTCCGTCCTCTAAAAATATGCCGGACAAGGTGAAGATTTATTTGGGCCTAAAACGCAACTTTGAAAACACACTTTTTTCCTAATTCAAATAAAATAGCGACAAAACTCCGAATAAAAATATTATTTGATTTTAATATTAAATCTCTGATATTTCTTTATTTTGAGGAAGTCATTTTATCCTCTCTCTTGTATTTTTAATAAAAGAAATAATTCAGAGAAAAATAATTAAAATCAAACGATCCTCTTTTCATAATTCGAGAAAATATCAAATATGAAAATAACAAAATCCCCAACTCTCTCCGTAGGTCCTTGAGTTGCGTGGAATTTCTAGGATCAACCAAAATGCAATAAAACATGATATGCAATGATGATCTAATGTATAACATTCCAAATTGAAAATTTGGGATGTTACAGAAGGTGTAGGGATGTACATTTGGAGGGCCTAAAGAGAAACCGGGCATAAAGTGGATTCAAATATTTGTATTCATCATCATAGTATTTGTAACTCATATCTAGAGTATGTACGTAGACGTGAATGCTTGTTCGCTCTTACGAAACTAGTACAACAATATTGGGGTGGCGTGCACCAATTTAGGAAGTGGGAGGTTGGCCTAGTCGGCTCCAGGAGAGAGCGGGAGAAGAGATAAATACAATGGTGGTCACTGTATTTGAAGCGAAAGCATAATACAGTCACCGGACTTCAGAATACGCCCATTACGGTCACTATATACGTTTTGCAGTGATTATACAATCACTCGCTCACCGCTCAACATCGTATTGCACTTTGTTGACAGGCCAAATAGTGTGTGTGGCACTATGTTGACTGGTTAAATTGGTCATGTTCCTTGTGGGTCCCACCTGTTAGTTGGCTGAGGAAAGAAATAAGATAAACAAAAAATTGCGTACGCACGACAAGACTTCAACCCCTGCGCGTGAACCATCTGGCTGTTTATGTATGTGT
>NW_021245041.1:0-495 GCF_002162155.2 Triticum dicoccoides | reverse complement strand
GATCTTTTGCTAGCCACAAAATTGTATAGTGCTCTATGAACTTCACTTATATCTTTTAGAGTATGAATAAACTTATCATCGGAATTGGGCTTGGAAGAGTATCATTAAAATGTCATGCCTAGCTAAAAATGCATTAAAGAAAAGCGCTTGTTGGGAGACAACCTAATATTTACACCGACTATTTTTTTGTTCTCATGATTATGCTACTGCAGTAATCATGTTTTATAGCTTTTGTTTCAATAAAGTGCCAAGTAAGACCTTTTGGATGATCTATGGTGGTAGTTGATTTGATCTTGCTGAAAAAGCAGAAACTTTTGCGCTTATTGCCAGAATTTTAAAAAAATCACAGAAGCGTGCTTTTGATCTGATTTTTTTACACAAGATTGATATACAAATTGCCAACATTGTCCTAATTTTTTAGAATTTTTGGAATAGCAGAAGTATGGTTGTTGTTCAGATCATTACAGACTGTTTTGTTTCTGACAAATTCTGTTT
>NW_021245040.1:0-975 GCF_002162155.2 Triticum dicoccoides | reverse complement strand
ACATACTGGACCAATTACTAGAGCTCGTGCACGCCAACTAAATTACCAGGTACTTTCGTTTCTTGGTAATGATTCTAATGTTCATGAGAATATGATGCTGCCTAAATTGGATACATTTGTTTTGCTTACAAATGAAGGGCCTAGCTTGGAGAAGGATGAACATTGGAGCAAGAACAAGCATGGAGATGATGGCATGCGCAAGGGGAACAAGAACGGAGTTACAAGTGATGATTTCAGGACTTTGAAGCCACCATAATGGGTGCATGAAGCCTTGGACGAAATATACAAGATGCCACTTCATAAATTTCGTCTCGAGGCTATTTTAGGTGCTGCGTCACCTTATTATTGGGCCAGGCCCATGTAATTTCGAAATACATAAGTATAGGCTATTTTTAGAGTCCGTATGTGTGGGGAAACAAGAGATAGGGTTGATTTCAGACTCCTCCACCAAGGGCCACGAAATTCCCCCCCTCTTCCTCCATATATACAGCCCTTAGGGCATCGTTTAGACTTTGGGTTTTGTTTAGATTAAAAGTTCGCCATAGCTGCAACTTCGCGTACTTCGTTTGTGTTCAACGACCAGACAAAGGCGTCACAGAACCCCACCTTGATCAATAAAGCTTTCGTCTTATATTCGCAATATCCAGATTGCAATCTTAGTTTCTTGCTTGTTCTTCGTTTGCTCGCAGGAAACAGACCCTCGTGGTCAGGTTGATCGTGCTCCGGCGTGGTCAATAACCTCTCGGAGTTGGTTTAGCGATTGCTAAGGCGCGACGTCCTCGCACGCTCGTAGTCGGATCGTCAAAGTCGACCTCCACCAAAGCGAAATCCACCATCTCATCGAAAGACGGGACACCTTTGCCTCTATCAAGTGGTATCAGATTTCCAGGTTGCTCGGTGAGATTTTACAGTTTTTCGTAGTTTAGATCGAGTCTGTTCTTCATACCTACAGTCCACGAAAAAGCCACAAAAAAA
>NW_021245039.1:0-420 GCF_002162155.2 Triticum dicoccoides | reverse complement strand
CGGTCTTCTGCTGTGGGGCGTTCTCTCTGGCGAGGTACCCTGTCCGCCCTGCCCTGTTGCTCCGGTGGCTCCTGTTCCGCCAGTGCCCCCGGTGCTTGTTGCTGAGGCTTCTCAGGCTGACCGGGATGCAGCCAAGGCTCTTGATGATGCTGCAGTTGATGCCTATGATCAGCAGGTATCCGCATATTCCGATGCTCTTTCTGTCTACCGGGATGATCTGTCTGCTTTCACTCAGTGGTGCAATGATGATGCTCGTGCTGCTGCTGTTCTCACTGCGAGTGTCCTCCCTCAGTTTTCTTCGGAGTTCATGGGCCTCGACACTGTTGCAGCTATGTGGTCCTATCTTTGTCAGCGCTATCAGCCCTCTAGTGATGCTCTACACCTCTCTGTAGTGCGTCAGGAGCATGCTCTTCAGCAGGG
>NW_021245038.1:0-1176 GCF_002162155.2 Triticum dicoccoides | reverse complement strand
AAATGAGCATAGATGCGCTTATAGAGGAAATTCAACTTAAATTCATAACAAATTTCAAGAGAAATTCGTATGAATTTAGGCTAAATTCCCTATATAAGGGCATCTATTTTCATTTTCAGAGGAGCTCAATAAGGCAGAGAGGGAGGGGCTTATAAACCGGTCTGATTCCCCTTCGGTTGGCGAGGTGGGACTAAACTTTGGCCGCAACGAGGACCAACCCTTTAGTCCCGGTTGGTGGAATGGACCGGGACTAATGGCCGTCCTTTGGTCCCGGTTCAGGCCACCAACCGGGACCAATGGTGGTGGGCCAGGAGCGAGGGCCATTGGTCCCGGTTTGTCCCACCAACCGGGACCAATAGGTCCAGACGAACCGGGACCAATGGCCCACGTGGCCCGGCCGGCCCCTGGGGCTCACGAACCGGGTCCAATGCCCCCATTGGTCTCGGTTCTGGATTGAACCGAGACTAATGAGCTGGACCGGCCTGGACCATTGGCCCCTTTTCTACTAGTGCCATGATTATTTTTCCTGCTTGTAGACCACCCTACCAAACCCTTAAGTCCAGGAGAGTGGACCCATTGGAGGATCTTTAGTACATGCAATGATGCCATTTACCTTCTGTCCAGAACTGAGGTTTTGCAAAACTTGCACTAGCAAGTTTATGGTTTTGCCCAAATGACCTTACCACCCTCTTTTGCATCTAAAGAGACACTAGTCTGTAGAGTTTGACCACCCCAAGAAATTCCTAAGTGCCCTTGGCATTTTGTCAAACACCTTATGGGCATGATCAGTTTTGACATGAGTTTTAGTTTGCACACTGGACCTACTTGTTTTGCCTAACCACCATGGCCACTAAGCCTCTAGACTACCCTAACCTAATCCTGTTAGACACCAGCTCCACCCTAGCCTCCTAGCAAGCAATGGCAATTCTCCGAACACCTGGTGGGCGTGCTCTGGGCGCAGCCAGAGCGCGCGTTTTGCACGTGCGTGCGCCCGGGCCGCCGCGTCCCACTGTCGCCTCCCCCGCGCATGTTCTGGTCCTCTCCCGCTTCTAGCCGACGCACCTGCCCCCTCCCTCGCCGCAGAGCCGCCCCTGGAGCTCCACAGTGCCGCCGTCAGGTCAGCTGTGGCCACTAGCGGCCGACCACAGCAGGCCCCGACCCTGGACGGTGCCGCCC
>NW_021245037.1:0-2501 GCF_002162155.2 Triticum dicoccoides | reverse complement strand
TATAATTTTTCCCCACAAAAGAAAAACCTTACTATAATTTTATACTAAAATAAGTAAAAAGTTAAAACATTTAGTTTGAGACGAAGGGAGTATATAACATAAAAAAAATAGGAGCATCGTCGGGCCTTGACGAGTGAGTATGATGGGGCGCCAACTGGAGAACTAGCTGCCAATCAATGTATGTTTGCGAAAATGATTAAATGGACGTGCCCAAACAGGTAGCCATAGCCCAACGGACTCAGCTCCTTTGACATACTGCAGGGTGCAGTTGGCTCACTCTGACAGGTGAGAGAACCTGCTTCTGGGTCCACATGTCAGTGCCCCAACTGCTCCCTGCAGTACGTCAGAGGAGCCTTGTTCTAGCCCGACATGGTTGGCCGCATGCTGCTGCCTGGGCGCATTTATCAGCATATAGGCATACATGCTTGTATGATGTATTCTTGACTGACAAAGAATCTTTTTTAACGCAAGAGTCGACAACAACAAAATCACACTACAAACTGCACATCATTGTTAGCACAAGAGTGGACAGAACGAATATACACTGCAAAATTTATAAGATGCTCCAAGTACCAGGAGCTTTTATTCACATGTACACCAAATTCAGTTATACAATAAAAAGCTCCACAATGTGCTTCCACTATCCTATCTTGACTTGAGTTCCTGGTTGTTTGGTCTAGTTGAGTGAAACGAATTGCGCGGATATTTCTACAAAGCACTGAATCTTCATCGACAGAGCATGCACAACAACAGATTTTTGGTTCTTCTGTCTTCAATGTACAGTAGGTACGGTGGAGCCAAGGAGGAGGGTGGCCATGGAAGAGAAGCTTGGCCGTAGCCAAGGGGCGAGTGGCCGGCGGGAAGAAGTAGCTGGGGTGGTGCTGCGAGCTGGGCCGCCGATTGGGATGGAGCACGCCGATCTGGGGAGGTGTTTTGGGCGTCGAGGAGCACGCCGGCGGCGATGTGGAGAGCAGCAGGGGCGTATCACGTCGCCGGCAGCTAGAATTTGGGGGCATTCTAGATTGAGTCGGGATTTGCAAGCGAGTAAGTGGGGGAATGAGAGGGGGTGCTTCTTTGAGATTCCTAATCGCCACACGTCGCTTGCAGGAGAGGGTCTAACGATTGCTTTCTTACGACCCGGGTCTTATAGGATTTTTTTTCTAGGTGACCCTTCACTAGTAGAAAACAGGGCATTTTTCTCGATTTGTAAGGGCCTCTAGTCCCGGTTCTTGAACCGGGACTAATAGGTCGTTACTAATGCCTCCCCCCTTTAGTCCCGGTTCTTGCACGAACCGGGACAGATGGGCCTCCACGTGGCCGCTGTGGGCAGCCCAGGCAGGGGGGCCTTTGGTCCCGGTTGGTGACATAAACCGGGACCAAAAGGCATCCACGCGTCAGAAGCTGGCTGCAGCTGAGGATTTTTTTTAAAGTGGCTGGTTTAGGGGTTTTGGGGGTTAATTTAGGTTGTTATTAGCTAGCTAATAGAGAGAAGTGTCCTCTCTTATATCTTCGTGCTTGGTTTACCAACGCTACTGCTATGTTCATTTCACCCGCTGATAATAACTCTTCATGCTCGCATCATACATCATCATATATAATAACAAGTCATACGATCATCATACTCATAGTCATCGAACCCAACCCTACATAATTGTTCTTAGCACATGATCATCAGTATCAGGTAGGACCTAAACACACTTAAGATAAAATAGTATAAAACAATATAGACCCTGACTCTCCATTATGAAGAATGGAGCTCATCATGTCTCCAATTCTTGTGCTTCGCTTCCTTTTGCTTCCAAGAAGCTCCTTACGACTGTCCATACATTTTTTTCCATTCTTTGATTGTCATGTCTCCACTTCTTTTAGAAATCCGGTATGGACAGTTGACATTCGTAGGACGACCTGGTTGTATGTTCAAAACATCAAGGTGACCGTGCGTATACATCAGATGAGGCACACAATCATTCGGGATTATCTGTTGAAAAACATAGTAATAACTTTATAGTTAGCAATGATGTACTAGTTTTAGAAGTATGCAAAAAGATGCACGGATGTCGTAATAGTAAAGAATCTTACCAAGGTATCTCCATGGTAGTTACCGTAGTTCAACACGTGCACTAGTGGCACGTACTGACCAGAATGTTGAGGAGTTTGATTGTAGACATTGTAATTCTCAAGATCAGTACAAAATGCAATCAGATGATTTTTCTCCTTATAAGTTAATTCGGAGCCAGTGGTGTAGTGGGTTTTGTCTACCATCTTCCGCACATTCTTTGAAGAATGAAAATAAGCTGTTAATGGAAATAAGTTGTCAACTATTTTGAAATAAACAATATAAATTACTTAATAACTATGTTTGAGAAGTTCACATGGGGGAAGAATTGGAAGTGTATCCACAAGGACCCAAATGTCCATATTGTCTTGCTCGATTGTAGGATCACCAAGATCCATGGTGATAAGCATACCCTCATCAAAACCATATATCTTGCAAAGTGCTT
>NW_021245036.1:0-633 GCF_002162155.2 Triticum dicoccoides | reverse complement strand
CACGGCTTAGCCGATAGGCTACACATAGTCGTAGCGATCTATATCGAACCGCGCTACCGCTACTTTCTTTGTAGCAGCGTGTTTTGTTCTAAACTCGCTACTGCTAAAGGATATAAAATTAAATGGAAAGCAAATAGAAAGGTAATTGAAAATGAAAGAAATAGAATAAGGTGAAAGGAAAAAAATAAAGTGTGAAGAAAAATAAATGAAAAAGGGAAAAAAGAGAAAGGAGTAGCAGTAGCGTGTATCCTAGAACGCGATGTAGCTAACGTAGCAATAGCGCGCTTTTCGAAACGCGCTACCGCTACTTCTGACTTAACCACGGGGTTCGTCCTTCCCCACGGCCACTTCCCCCAAATCCAACTCCTCCGCTCTCGCCGCCGCCGTCGCCGGTCGGCTGCCGCGTGCTCTTTGCACACCCTCTAAGCCGCCCCCGACCCCGGATTCGACGCCGCCCCCGCCCCCGACCTCAACGCCGCCCCGGACGCCGCCCCGACCCCGACCTCGACACCGCCCTCCGCCGAGCGCCCGAGCCCCGACCCCGACCTCGACGCCGCCTGCCCCTCCCTCGTCGCAGGCACCCGAGGTGAGCACGCCTGCTCCTCCCCCTCCCCTACCTCTGCCTAGGGTTTC
>NW_021245035.1:0-856 GCF_002162155.2 Triticum dicoccoides | reverse complement strand
TTCAGTAACCGTGGAAATTCCTCCTTACCCCAAAACGATGAGTAATAGTCCATGAAACAGGTCAGAATCGGCCAAAACGGTGAGTGTTGATGAATGATATGTAAGTGCACCTAGGGGTTAAGCAACTATAAAAATCGCCCGGGACCCGAAAACGGTGACTAATAGGCCACAAAACAGGCCAGAATAGGCCAAAACGGCGAGTGTTAATGTCATGCACGTAAGCGCACCTTGGGGTTCATCAACCAAGAAAATCGCTACGGGGCCCCAAAACGGTGAGTAATAGTCCATGAAACGGGCCAGAATCGGCCAAAACGGTGAGTGTTATTGTCATGCAAGTAAGCAACTTGGGGTACATCAACCAAGAATATCGCTCCGGGGCCCAATAACGGTGAGTAATAATCCACGAAACGGGACAGAATGGGCCAAAACTGCAAGTGTTAATGACCTGCACGTAAGCGCACATTGGGGTTCAGGAACCATGAAAATCACTCTGGAACCCCAAATCGATGTGTAATAGCCCATGAAACGGGACAGAATCGGCCAAAATTGCGAGTGTTGAAGATCGACACGTAAGCACACCTTGGGCTTCAGCAACCATAAAAATCGCTCCGAGACCCCAAAATGGTGAGTAATAGTCCACGAAACAGGCTACAATCAGCCAAAATAGCGAGTGTTAATGACGTACACGTAAGCGCATCTCGGGGTTCAGTAACCATGGAAATTCCTCCTTACCCCAAAACGATGAGTAATAGTCCATGAAACAGGTCAGAATCGGCCAAAACGGTGAGTGTTGATGAATGATATGTAAGCGCACCTAGGGGTTAAGCAACTATAAAAATCGCCCGGGACCCGAAAA
>NW_021245034.1:0-688 GCF_002162155.2 Triticum dicoccoides | reverse complement strand
TAGCCTAGGAATAGGATGATGATAACGAATAGTAATATTATTAATGCCTCTACAATCAACACACATACGTGACGTACCATCCTTTTTAGGCACTAGTATAATAGGAACAACACAAGGACTAAGAGATTCGCGTATATAACCTTTGTCGAGCAGCTCCTGTACTTGACGCATAATCTCCTTCGTCTCCTCTGGATTGGTACGGTATGGTGCACGGTTTGGCAGTGAAGCACCGGGAATTAAGTCAATCTGATGCTCAATCCCTCGAATAGGCGGCAATCCAGGTGGCACGTCTTGTGGAAAGACGTCAGCGAACTCCTGCAAAATGTTAGTGACAGCAGGAGGCAAAGAGGAAGGCACGTCCTCGAATGAAAATAATGCCTCTTTGCACACAAAAGCATAACACACAGATTTGCTAAAATCTAGCTCATCAATATCAGATTTGGTGGCAAATAAACATGCACTTTTAAAATTTATTTCAGAAGCAACACTAGATGGTTTATTATTAGGCTTCATTTGATGCTCAAAATCTTTTGCCACAATCTGATTTTCGCTCTTATTCGTCTCCTGTTTTGCTTTATTAGCTCTATTAATATCGTCTTTCAAAATAGAATCAGGAGTCATAGGAAGCAAAGTAATATTTTTATCCTTATGAACAAGAGTATAGTGATTGTTTCTACCATGGTGTACA
>NW_021245033.1:0-406 GCF_002162155.2 Triticum dicoccoides | reverse complement strand
GCTAGTTCAAATAACTTTACACTCGAGTTGAACTAGCTCTATAGCCTAGTACAAATAATTTTACACTAGAGTTGAACTAGCTCTATAAGCTAGTTAAAATAATTTTACACTAGAGTTGAACTAGCTCTATAAGCTAGATCAAATAATTTTACACTAGAATTGAACTAGCTCTATAGCCTGGTACAAATAATATTACACTACAATTGAACTAGCTCTATAAGCTAGTTGAAATAATTTTACACTAGAGTTGACCTAGCTCTATAAGCTAGTTCAAATAATTTTACACTAGAGTTGAACTAGCAATATAAGCTAGTTGAAATAATTTTACACTAGAGCTGCACTAGCTCTATAGCCTAGTACAAATAATTTTACACTAGAGTTGAACTAGCACTATAGCCTAGTATAA
>NW_021245032.1:0-1716 GCF_002162155.2 Triticum dicoccoides | reverse complement strand
AGTTTGCGCTTCGGGTAGCTCTTTGTTTGGCGACCGTTGAGTACTTTGCTCCATCTGATTCTGAGTGCATCTTCCGCTGTTTTGAGCTTCCGCTTCTGCTTTTTCAGGCTACGCACAGTGGCGACGAGATTTTTGTGGAGGTTCTTCTGCTCCAACAACTTGTCCGGCGTGAGATCGTCCAGACTGTTATCTTCGCCGGGGACGGGTTGTTTATCCAAGTTGTCCTATTCGGACGGTTGCTCGATAGCATGTTCGTCGTCCACCGGTTCGCCCTGCTGTCTTTGTGGCTGGGTCTGTGTGGCTGCCATCTTTGTCGAGGCGGGACTTGGTGCGGCATTTACGTTGCCGTTTTGACTGCTTTTCGAGGGATTTATCCTTCGTAGCGTCCCGTTGTTCCTCGTCGTCACTTCCTTTAGGTGTATCCACCATGTATAAATCATGGGATGAGGTGGTTGTCCAGTATCCTATAGGTGCTGGTTCATGGTTGTTTCCTACACCGTCGTCCATACCGTCGATGTCTTCGGAGTCGAAATCGAGCACGTCGTTTAAGCTTTCGACAGTGGCTACAAAGTGGTTGGTGGGTGGGCGTTGAATTTCTTCGTTGTCCGCATCCCAACCTCCCTGACCATAGTCCAGCCAGGGCTCTCCTGATAAAGAGAGAGACTTTAGTGAATTCAGGATATCGCCAAAGGGCGAGTGCTGAAAGATGTCCGCGACAGTGAACTCCATAGCCGGCGCCCAATTGAATTCGATTGGCAGGGGAGCGGAGGGTTCGGAGTCCAGAGAGGAGTCCAGCACCTCGGAGTCACGGTCTTCGCAAAGGACAGGGATGGAGTTCGGCTCAATCGCCGTAGATACCGTAGCCCCCGAGGCGGTGTCCAGCCACTCGTCCTCGATCGGCGGAGTCGGCTCCGAGCTACGGGTCGGAGTAGACGCTGGTGCGGCCTCCAGGACACTATTCGGCGGCAGAGCTAGATCATGCCCATCAAGATAGTGTGGCGCGCTTACCTGTGGCTCGAATTCGTCGAAGATCAAGTCTCCGCGGATGCCGGCCGTGTAGTTCAAACTCCCAAATCTGACCTGATAGCCAGGGGCGTAGCTTTCGATCTGCTCCAGATGGCCAAGTGAATCGGCCCGCAGTGCAAAGCCGCCGAATACAAAGATCTGTCCGGGGAGAAAAGTCTCACCCTGGACCGCGTCGTTGTTGATGATCGAAGGAGCCATCAGGCCTAAGGATGACGACACAGAGGAACTCTCAATGAAAGCACCAATGTCGGTGTCAAAACCGGCGGATCTCGGGTAGGGGGTCCCGAACTGTGCGTCTAGGCGGATGGTAACAGGAGACAAGGGACACAATGTTTTTACCCAGGTTCGGGCCCTCTCGATGGAGGTAAAACCCTACTCCTGCTTGATTAAGATTGATGATATGGGTAGTACAAGAGTTGATCTACCACGAGATCAGAGAGGCTAAACCCTAGAAGCTAGCCTATGGTATGATTGTTGTTCTTCCTACGGACTAAAACCCTCCGGTTTATATAGACACCGGCTAGGGTTAGGGTGACACAGAGTCGGTTACAACGGTAGGAGATCTACATATCCGAATCACCAAGCTTGCCTTCCACGCCAAGGAAAGTTCCATCCGGACACGGGACGAAGTCTTCAATCTTGTATCTTCATAGTCCAGGAGTCCGGCCAACGGTGATAGTTCGGCTATCC
>NW_021245031.1:0-924 GCF_002162155.2 Triticum dicoccoides | reverse complement strand
GCCCCCCCGGGACAGGTGGACCCACCCGGTGGACCCCCGGGACCCTTCCGATGGTCCCGGTACAATACCGATAACCCCGAAACTTGTCCCGATGCCCGAAACAGGACTTCCCATATATAAATCTTTACCTCCGGACCATTCCGGAACTCCTCGTGACGTCCGGGATCTCATCCGGGACTCCGAACAACATTCGGGTTACTGCATATACATATCCCTACAACCCTAGCGTAACTGAACCTTAAGTGTGTAGACCCTACGGGTTCGGGAGACAAGCAGACATGACCGAGACGACTCTCCGGTCAATAACCAACAGCGGGATCTGGATACCCATGCTGGCTCCCACATGCTCCACGATGATCTCATCGGATGAACCACGATGTCGAGGATTCTATCAACCCCGTACGCTATTCCCTTTGTCTATCGATATGTTACTTGCCCGAGATTCGATCGTCGGTATCCCAATACCTCATTCAATCTCGTTACCGGCAAGTCACTTTACTCGTACCGTAATGCATGATCCCGTGACCAGACACTTGGTCACTCTGAGCTCATTATGATGATGCATTACCGAGTGGGCCCAGTGATACCTCTCCGTCATACGGAGTGACAAATCCCAGTCTTGATCCATGTCACCCAACAAACACTTTCGGAGATGCCCGTAGTCTACCTTTATAGTCACCCAGTTACGTTGTGACGTTTGGCATACCCAAAGCACTCCTACGGTATCCGGGAGTTACACGATCTCATGGTCTAAGGAAAAGATACTTGACATTGGAAAACTCTAGCAAACGAACTATACGATCTTGTGCTATGTTTAGGATTGGGTCTTGTCCATCACATCATTCTCCTAATGATGTGATCTCGTTATCAATGACATCCAGTGTCCATAGTCAGGAAACCATGACTATCTGTTGATCAACGAGC
>NW_021245030.1:0-1036 GCF_002162155.2 Triticum dicoccoides | reverse complement strand
TCGAATCATGTTAGCAGTTGCCATATTTTATGAAATCTGGCAAATGGATGTCAAAACTACATTCCTTAAATAAATATTTCTTAAAGAAGAGTTGTATATGATGAAACCAGAAGGTTTTGTCAATCCTAAAGGTACTAACAAGGTGTGCAAGCTCCAGCGATCCATCTATGGACTGGTGCAAGCATCTCGGAGTTGGAATATACGCCTTGATGAGTTGATCAAAGCGTATTGTTTTATACAAACTTGCAGTGAAGCCTGTATTTACAAGAAAGTGAGTGGGAGCTCTGTAGCATTTCTAATATTATGTGTGGATGACATATTGTTGATTGGAAATAATATAGAATTTCTGTATAGCATAAAGGGATACTTGAATAAGAGTTTTTAAATGAAAGACCTCGGTGAAGCTGCTTACATATTGGGCATCAAGATCTATAGAGATAGATCAAGACGCTTAATTGGACTTTCACAAAGCACATACCTTGGTAAAGTGTTGAAGAAGTTCAAAATGGATCAGTCAAAGAAAGGGTTCTTGCCTGTATTACAAGGTGTAAAGTTGAGTAAGACTCAAAGCCCGACCACGGAAAAATATAGAAAGAGAATGAAAGTCATTCCCTATGCCACAGTCATAGGTTCTATAAAGTATGTTGTGTTGTGTACCAGACCTATTGTGTACCCTACCCTGAGTTTGGCAACAGAGTACAATTTTGATCTAGGAGTAGATCACTGGACAACAGTCAAGATTATCCTTAGTGAGGACTAAGGAAATATTTCTCAATTATGGAGGTGATAAAAGAGCTTGTCATAAAGAGTTACATCGATGCAAGCTTTTACACCGATCCAGATGACTCTAAGTCTCAATCTAGATACATATTGAAAGTGGGAGCAATTAGCTAGAGTAGCTCCGTGCAAAGCATTGTAGACATAGAATATTTGTAAAATACATACGGCTCTGAATGTGACAGACCCGTTGACTAAACTTCTCTCACGAGCAAAACATGATCACACCTTAGTACTCTTTGGGTGTTAATCACATAGC
>NW_021245029.1:0-709 GCF_002162155.2 Triticum dicoccoides | reverse complement strand
GGGATGAATGTAAGAATAACCACTGCAAGTAGTTATCCATAAGTGTTGACGTTGGAAGGGGAATTGCAAATGCGATGAACATAAGTTCTCGGGTTAACAGCGGAGAGTATCTTCAGGGTCTTCACGTGCCGCAGATGATCATCATTAATAAGGGGCTCTGCGGGTGAAAGTGATAACGAGATCCTAATGTTAGATTTAGCAAAAAGCATTTAACCCGAATAGAAGAGAGATCAGAGTCCCAGAGTATAGGTCGAGGAATAAAAGATCCTAATACCACCCAATGGCGACATGGGCCCGTAAGGCACACAGCCAAGTTAGTAAAAGTTTTGCAATGACTAGACTCAACTTCGACCAAGGAGTTGGAAAGGGGATTCCTACAGGCAGTCGACTCTGATACCAACTTGTGACGCCCCCGATTCAATCGTACACTAATCATGCACGCAAACGTGTACGATCAAGATCAGGGACTCACGGGAAGATATCACAACACAACTCTAAAAACATAAATAAGTCATACAAGCAACATATTACAAGCCAGGGGCCTCGAGGGCTCGAATACAAGTGCTCGATCATAGACGAGTCAGCGGAAGCAACAATATCTGAGTACAGACATAAGTTAAACAAATTTGCCATAAGATGGCTAGCACTAACTGGGATACAATCGAAAGAGGCGCAGGCCTCCTGCCTGGGATCCTCCTAACTACTCCTG
>NW_021245028.1:0-510 GCF_002162155.2 Triticum dicoccoides | reverse complement strand
CCCTTGAAATAGTGGATGAGGGACGCCCCATCATCGCCTACAACGAGGAAAACGACACCCACGGGCGCCGCCAATGATGGTGGCATCCTCATCATTTCAGCAGCTAGGCCACCATCTCTTCCTCCAGTTGATTCGCCGTCGGAAAGCCACCGCGAGGCAACATCCACCGACCAGATCCCTTTGGACCGACGATGAAGACAACCGAAGATAGAGGAGGTCACATCACTGCGTGACTAGCGTCATGGCCACACACACGTCGTCCCGAGGTGCCCGCTAAAGATCCACCGTCAGAGCCATGCCTTCAAGCCGCAACGAAGGGATGCCCCGCCGCCGCCATCACCCCCCCCCCACCCCACACACACACGGGCTTTGCCAGGCCGGGATCCGGCAGCGGCGGGAGGGGAGGCAGACCTGAGGCGGAGGAGATCGGGAGGTGGAGGAGATGAGAGGGGCGAAGGGGATCGGGGGAGGCGAACGGGAGGGGTGGAGGACTCATGATTCTCTAATGAC
>NW_021245027.1:0-1462 GCF_002162155.2 Triticum dicoccoides | reverse complement strand
GAGCTGAGCTCAGTCTCATACCTTGTAACATAGGCAAGAACCCCTTCTTGGACTGATCCATTCTGAATCTCTTCAAAATCTTATCAAGGTATGTGCTTTGTGAAAGACCTATGAGGCGTCTCGATCTATCTCTATAGATCTTGATGCCTAATATATAAGCAGCTTCTCCAAGGTCCTTCATTGAAAAACACTTATTCAAGTAGGCCTTAATGCTGTCCAGAAATTCTATATTATTTCCCATCAGGAGTATGTCATCTACATATAATATGAGAAATGCTACAGAGCTCCCACTCACTTTCTTGTAAACGTAGGCTTCTCCATAAGTCTGCATAAACCCAAACGCTTTGATCATCTCATCAAAGCGAATGTTCCAACTCCGAGATGCTTGCACCAGTCCATAAATGGATCGCTGGAGCTTGCATACTTTGTTAGCGTTCTGAGGATCGACAAAACCTTCCGGCTGCATCATATACAGTTCTTCCTTAAGATGCCCGTTAAGGAATGCTGTTTTGACGTCCATCTGCCATATCTCATAATCATAGTATGCGGCAATTGCTAACATGATTCGGACGGACTTTAGCTTCGCTACGGGAGAGAATGTCTCATCGTAGTCAATCCCTTGAACCTGTCGATAACCCTTAGCGACAAGTCGAGCTTTATAGATGGTAACATTACCATCCACGTCCGTCTTCTTCTTAAAGATCCATTTGTTTTCTATCGCTCGCCGATCATCGGGCAAGTCTGTCAAAGTCCATACTTTGTTTTCATACATGGATTCTATCTCGGATTTCATGGCTTCAAGCCATTTGTTGGAATCCGGGCCCGCCATTGCTTCTTCATAGTTGGAAGGTTCATTGTTGTCTAACAACAAGATTTCCAGGACAGGGTTGCCGTACCACTCTGGTGCGGAACGTGTCCTTGTGGACCTACGAAGTTCAGCAGTAACTTGATCCGAAGTACTTTGATCATTATCACGGTTTTCCTCTTCAGTTGGTGTGGGCATCACAGGAACGGTTTCCTGTGCTGCGTCACTATCCCGCTCAAGAGGTAGTACTTCATCGAGTTCTACTTTCCTCCCACTTACTTCTTTCGAGAGAAACTCTTTTTCCAGAAAGCATCCGTTCTTGGCAACAAAGATCTTGCCTTCGGATCTTAAGTAGAAGGTATACCCTATAGTTTCCTTAGGGTATCCTATGAATACGCATTTTTCCGACTTGGGTTCGAGCTTTTCAGGTTGAAGTTTCTTGACATAAGCTTCGCATCCCCAAACTTTTAGAAACGACAGCTTAGGTTTCTTTCCAAACCATAATTCATACGGTGTCGTCTCAACGGATTTAGACAGTGCCCTATTTAAAGTGAATGTAGCTGTCTCTAGAGCGTATCCCCAAAATGATAGCGGTAAATCGGTAAGAGACATCATAGACCGCACCATATCCAATAGAGTGCGATTACGACGTTCGGA
>NW_021245026.1:0-386 GCF_002162155.2 Triticum dicoccoides | reverse complement strand
TAGGAATGCTTTGGGTGTATCAAACGTCACAACGTAACTGGGTGACTATAAAGGTGCACTACAGGTATCTCCGAAAGTGTCTATTGGGTTGACACGGATCGAGACTGGGATTTGTCACTCCGTATGACGGAGAGGTATCTCTGGGCCCACTCGGTAATGCATCATCATAATGAGCTCAAGGTGGCCAAGGTGTTGGCCACGGGATCATGCATTACGGTACGAGTAAAGTGACTTGCCAGTAACGAGACTGAACAAGGTACTGGGATACCGACGATCGAGTCTCGGGCAAGTAACGTACCGATTGACAAAGGGAATTGTATACGGGGTTTGATCGAATCCTCGACATCGTGGTTCATCCGATGACTTCATCGAGGAGCATGTGGGAG
>NW_021245025.1:0-501 GCF_002162155.2 Triticum dicoccoides | reverse complement strand
GGGATAGGCCGGGTACCTGTGGGGGGTAGCAATGCCGCCAGGTGTTGCGGTGGGCCCTCCTATGGTTGTGGAAACGTGGTGGCAGGCGCAGGCACGCGGCTCCGGGGTGTGCCCCCTCCCCCTCACGGGTGTCGATGCCGCCGTGCCCCGGAGGGGGAAACGGCCATGTCGGGCCGACGCAGAGGGAATCTTGGGGTGGGTTGTGCCGGGACTATGTTGGGGTGTAGCTATGGCTGGGCTATGACAACAAGGTGAAAAGGTCCACCGGTCAAACTACGTCCAGCGAAAGTCAAAGGGATAGACCCGGCGGTCGTCTATGTCAGGGTTAGACGGGACGGGGTACCTGGGGGTAGCAATGCCGCCAGGTGTTGCGGTGGCCCTCATACGGTTATATAAGCATGGTGGCAGGCGTAGGCACCCGGCACGCGGCTTGTATGAGGTCCCGGTGCGACGCTCCGGTGGCATTGCTACCCCCCTAGGGCCCCCGTCCCGCCTAACCCT
>NW_021245024.1:0-949 GCF_002162155.2 Triticum dicoccoides | reverse complement strand
GTATTTGTGGCAAAGCCACCTTCATAATTCCATACATGTCGCTCTTGATTCATTGCATATCCCGGTACACCACCGAAGGCATTCATATAGAGTCATATTTCATTTTAAATATCGAGTTGTAATCTTGAGTTGTAAGTAAATATAAGTGTGACGATCTTCATTATTAGAGCATTGTCCCAAGTGAGGAAAGGATGATGGAAACTATGATTCCCCCACAAGTCGGGATGAGACTTCGGACTTAAAAAAAAGAGAGAAAGGCCATAAAAAAGAGAAAGGCCATCAAAAAAGGAAGGCCCAAAAATAAATGAGAGAAAAAGAGAGAAGGGACAATGCTACTATCCTCTTTACACACTTGTGCTTCAAAGTAGCACCATGATCTTCATGATAGAGAGTCTCCTATGTTGTCACTTTCATATACTAGTGGGAATTTTACATTACAGAACTTGGCTTGTATATTCCAATGATGGGCTTCCTCAAAATGCCCTAGGTCTTCGTGAGCAAGCAAGTTCGATGCACACCCACTTAGTTTCTTTTGTTGAGCTTTCATACATTTATAGCTCTAGTGCATCCGTTGCATGGCAATCCCTACTCACTCACATTGATATCTATTAATGGGCATCTCCATAGCCTGTTGATACGTCTAGTTGATGTGAGACTATCTTCCTCCTTTTTGTCTTCTCCACAACCACCATTCTTGTCCACATATAGTGCTATGTCCATGGCTCACGCTCATGTATTGCGTGAAAGTTGAAAAAGTTTGAGATTACTAAAGTATGAAACAATTGCTTGGCTTGTCATCGGGGTTGTGCATGATTAAATACTTTGTGTGATGAAGATAGAGCAACAGCCAGACTATATGATTTTGTAGGGATAACTTTCTTTAGCCATGTTATTTTGAGAAGACATGATTGCTTAGTTAGTATGCTTGAAGTATTACTATTTCTTATGT
>NW_021245023.1:0-453 GCF_002162155.2 Triticum dicoccoides | reverse complement strand
GAGCCAGACGCCACCATCAACGATGACTCCTACTGCACTGGAGGTTCCTACTACTATGTGCAGGACGCCGACAACGATCAGGAGTAGTTTAGGAGGATCCCAGGCAGGAGGCTTGCGCCTCTTTCGATCTCTATCCCAGTTTGTGCTAGCCATCTTATGGCAACTTGTTTAACTTATGTTTGTACTTAGATATTATTGCTTCCGTTGACTCTTGTGTCTTCAAGCATTTGTATTCGATCCTTCGAGGCCCCTGACTTGTAATATAAAGCTTGTATTATTTTAATTTGTGTCTAGAGTTGTGTTGTGATATCTTCTCATGAGTCCTTGATCTTGATCATACACATTTGCGTGTATGATTAGTGTACGGTCAAATTGGGGGTGTCACATCGGCCTCAGCTGGATCTAGAGTTCGAGGGACATCACCGAGCTGAACGTGTGTGGATCGCGGAGGTG
>NW_021245022.1:0-1630 GCF_002162155.2 Triticum dicoccoides | reverse complement strand
AGATGTATTGCCACATCTAGTATATCAGATGTTTTCGAAGGTCTGAGGTACACGATTTCTGAGGTTTTCTTGGTTATGTGTTGACGGATGGATATAGTTGGAGTGTAGGATTTGTTAGTTGTGTGATAAATTTGTGCATCCCTGTATCTCCAACACCAGATTGCATAACCAGAAAGTTTCGGGAGTTCTTTGGTGGGAATTCAAGTAGTTGCCTAGGATATCCTTCCAACAAATGCATGAGGGGTTATGTATTTGTTTCCGGCTTATTCCGCAAGACAAATCCTTTGTTTTGTTTTGAGTAGTGGTATTCGAGTTGCTTCAAAGTCAAGTGTTGATTCCATACCTTTCCTAAGCGGTGTTCTCATATTTATATGTGAATACCAATCCTTTCGATCATTGAGATTGTCATGTCAATTCTTTTCCAACCGGCGTGCTTCTTTTCAGGCTAATCCAATCATTTCAACATTCACAAGATCAATTCCCAGTTTTCTCAACAACGTATGTTTCATCGGTCCCAAGTTGCCTTTGTTTTTTCCACCATCCCAACCTTTTCTTCAAGGACTCAGATTTCTTAATCAAGTATCCATTTTATTCATGTGAAGTTTGCTCATTCTTTCCATCAATGTTCTTACCCGGTGATTTATCATGAAGATGCTAAGGAAGCTTCAAGTTTATGTTTCTTCATTATCTTTTCTTCTCCAGTGGACTAAATTTAAGCTTTCGGTGTTGATCTTATCTGTTTCCTCGTTTCGAATGCTTTTTCATGCCGGTGCACCTCTCAATCATTCACTTCTCACTATTCAATTTGTTCCGCAGTGCTGAAGATAACTCAGAAGATTTAAGTTTCTATTCTCAATTTGTTCAAGTTCTTTCGAGGATGTTATCCCATTCAAGCCATTTAATTCAACTGGTGCAATATCCCTTTCAAGTAATCATTTCAATGGTGTTTCTTTGGAGTGAGCCCTAACCCACAGGTTTTTTCCCAGGATCTTACCTGACTCTTCTAATTGTTCTAGAGCTATTCTCAAATTCTTTTTAAATTGTGATGTAAGAATGAATTTTGATCAGTCAAATGCCTTCTCCAAGATTGCTTTCAAATTCTTTTCATCTTTGGCTCAACATATATTCTTCATCGTTCCGGAGTTTCTCAACAATTTTCATGGTGGTTCTTATCGTCATCTCAACATTTGAAGACCGAAGAAGAGTTTCCCTTAAATCTTGTTCGTCCTCTCCAATATTCGTGGTTCTAGCTTCATGCCATCCTCTCATATCATTTCCAATTGTGAGAATTCTTTTCATACCCATCTGAAGCATTTCATGAGTTCCTTCCATTTTATTCCTACGAGGCCATCATTTTGGATTTGTTCGTTCTCAATGTTCAGCTCTCATCCCCCAATTGTTCCGGTGCATCGTTCAAGTATTCTCCAGTCAGCTTGTCATCTCTTTGTTATCTTGTATCTAAATTCCCAAAAGTATCTTTATTCGTTTTTTAATTATTCCCGACGATTTGTTCTCTTCTCTTCAATCGTTTTTTTAATTCTTACAGCGGCTTGTTCAAGATTCGTCTTCCTATGTTCTCATATTGATTTATTCATTGTTTCAATCCTACCGGTGGTTCATTGAAGACCTT
>NW_021245021.1:0-926 GCF_002162155.2 Triticum dicoccoides | reverse complement strand
ATAGACCATCAGGCGACGGACGCCGAGTGAAATGGCCATGCGCAACCCATATAAGAGGGCCTCATATTCTGCCTCATTGTTGGAGGAATCAAAGTGAATCTGGAGCACATATCTGAGCTTATCTCCTCTGGGGGAAACCAGGACAACCCCAGCACCGGAACCATTCAACATCTTAGAGCCATCAAAGAACATGGTCCAATGCTCCGAGTGAACTTCAGTCGGCTGCTGTTGTTCAATCCACTCGGCGAGGAAGTCTGCTATTGCCTGGGACTTAATGGCTTTCTTTGCCTCAAACTTGATATCAAGGGGAAGAAGTTCAATCGCCCATTTGGCCACTCGACCAGTTGCATCCCTGTTGTGCAAAATCTCTGATAGTGGAGCGTCGCTGACGACTGTGATGGAATGATCAGAGAAATAATGAGCAACCTTCTTAGTGGTCATGTATATTCCATATACAAGCTTCTGATAATGAGGATATCTCTGCTTGGATGGAGTCAAGACTTCAGACAAATAATACACTGGGCGCTGAACTTTGAGAGTTTTTCCTTCTTCTTCCCGCTCGACCGTTAGCACAGTACTGACGACTTGTCCTGTGGCTGCGATATAGAGCAACAGAGGCTCTTTGCTGATTGGAGCAGCAAGCACCGGCTGGGTGGAGAGCAGAGCTTTTAGCTCGGCAAACGCTGCATCAGCTTCTGGAGTCCACTCGAACTTGTCTGTCTTCTTCATCAGTCGGTAAAGAGGTAATGCCTTTTCACCGAGTCGTGAGATGAATCGACTTAATGCGGCCAAGCATCCAGTAAGCTTCTGGACATCGTGCACTCGCACAGGGCGTTTCATTCGGAGAATAGTGCCAATCTTTTCTGGGTTAGCGTCGATTCCCCGTTCGGAAACGAGAAAACCGAGTAACTTGCCACCAGGAACTC
>NW_021245020.1:0-495 GCF_002162155.2 Triticum dicoccoides | reverse complement strand
CGAAGAGTGCATCTCCTACTGCACGAATTATCTAGGCATCGAGAACCCCGTTGGTCTGCCCGTCAACAGGCACCTCGGCAGGCTCGCTGGATGGGGTTACCGTGAGGGTCGCCGCGAAATGCATGTCGACTTCGATGGTCGACTCGCCGACTTTGAAAGAGCAAACCTAGTCGCGCTACAACACATAGACGTGGTCGATCCTTGGGTGGTACAGCACAAAACCTTTATTAAGAAGACGTACAATGACCGAGGCCAACAGAGGACGGAAAGAGATATACTCAAAGAGCACAACTCATGTTTCACGCGTTGGTTCAAGCAGAAGCTTATGTCGTACCCTTTACATGAGGATTCTTCCGCGGAAGAACAACTCATATTCGCCTTGTCACAGGGCGCCGAGCACAACCTGATGACCTATGAGGCGTACGATATCAACGGCTACACATTCTACACCGAGGCCAAGGACATGAAGAGCGATGGTTATCAGAACTCCGGGGT
>NW_021245019.1:0-500 GCF_002162155.2 Triticum dicoccoides | reverse complement strand
CCACCTAGGCAAAACAGAGAGGCCAGCACGCCGGTCTAAACCTAAGCGCACAGGGGTCTGGGCCCATCGCCCATAGCACACCTGCATGTTGCGAGGGCGGCCGGAAGCAGAACTAGCCCCCTTAATACAAGAGCAGGCTTACGTTCCAATCCGGCGCGCGCCGCTCCGTCGCTGACGTCTGAAGTGCTTCGGCTGATACCACGACGTCAGGATACCCATAACTACTCCCGCGTAGATGGTTAGTGCGTATAGGCTCGTAGCCAACTCAGATCAAATACCAAGATCTCGTTAAGCGCGTTAAATATCCGCGAACGCCGAACAGGGCCAGGCCCACCTGTCTCCTAGGTGGTCTCAACCTGCCCTGTCGCTCCGCCACAAAGATCCACACAGAGGGCCATCGGGACAAAGGTCCTTTCAGCCCCCAATCCGTGAATCACTCGCGGGTACTCTTCGAGCTGACCCGACTTTAGTCACCATCTGTATAGTATGTATGTATGTAT
>NW_021245018.1:0-500 GCF_002162155.2 Triticum dicoccoides | reverse complement strand
ATTCATGATCTCTAATTTTAATTTTAATAGTAGGTTCCCACTCATCATAAAGTTTTCTAGGGATAGAAACTTCTAATTCAAGCTTTTCTTCATAGGATTGCATTAAGGCATCAATGATATGTTTGGTAAAAGCTTTATTTTGATCATAAGCATGAGGAGAATTTAGCATGGATTGCAACAAGGAAATACAATCTATCAAATAGAAATTATTATAATTAAATTCCTTGAAATCCAAAATAGTGGGTTCATTGCTATGTAAAGTTTTGACCTCTTCAATCCCACTTTTACCAATTTTTGCATCAAAATCTAAAAACTCCGAATCATTGGGACGCCTTTTAACTAAAGTTGACTCATCTCCAGTCCCATCATTATCAAGATTCATATTGCAAAAAAATATTTAATAGGATACACATCGATCACTTTTAGATCTTCATCCTTATTATTGTGAAAACTAGAAGAACACGCTTTTATAAAGCAATCTTTTTTAGCACGCATCCTAG
>NW_021245017.1:0-1097 GCF_002162155.2 Triticum dicoccoides | reverse complement strand
AAAAAAATCTTCATCGAGCACATGTACGAGAAGCGACTATGACATGCACCGTTCACATGCCAGGCAGGTGTGAAGAGAGATGCAAGTCTTCATCGACTTCTCCGGCGCGACACGGCATCGACACATCGTCGCCGCGAGGGACGCCTTCAAGCGACATCATCGTCGACACGTTGTTGCAACACCATAGCCGACACTTCATCGCCAAGGTCTCCATCAACATGGTCTTCACCAGTATCATCGTCAACACACCGCCGCCGCCGCCTCGTCCACAAGATGGACACCTAGCGTTCTCTGACGGACTTTTCTGCAAGGTGCGACCTCGACGACGGCAATGACCGCGTCACGACGACGGCATCTTCCGCGTCATCCACGACGGCACGACTGCATCGACACGGCGTCACTACAGTGACGACCCTACGCGGCCACACGGTTCTGGCAAAACCGATGTGTGCTCGATGGGCTTCCTCCGATCTTGGCAAAATCGGTGGACTCATCGCCGACGGCACCCTCTGACATCCGCAAGGTGCATCGTCCATGTCTGCAGCTCCGTCAGAGCGCATTTTTTTTGCGCCTCAGGCTTTGTGCGGCTTCATCATCCACGACGACCACACCATCGACCATGACTACCTCGACCACGGCTACATCATCATGATCGGCTACCTCGACATCGACATACGGGGCTGCGTCTACAGCAACTCATCGGCAACAACTCCAGTCAACAGCGTCCGCCTCGTCATTTGCGTCCACGATGTTCCCGCTGTGACTGCGGGAGGGAATAGAGGAGAAGGCAGGAAGGCACCAGAAGGGGACGCAGTCACCGCCTTAACTGCCGACGCATCAGAGACGCAGTTGATGATGGTGTAGCGGAGAAGACGACAAAAGAGCAAGACTTCAAATTCAGTCGTAATCGTCCGCTTCACTCCCGTTACGACTGAGGGGAAATGTTAGAAGTATAATTATGTTTAAGTTAGAGATTAGGAGTTAGAGATAGAATAGGATTAAATCGTGCACGACTTGCCCTCTACTCCAATTCTCTCTCCCTCATATTGTACTTTATATATACCCCGCACTTGGGTCAGATCAATACAACATAGAAA
>NW_021245016.1:0-1004 GCF_002162155.2 Triticum dicoccoides | reverse complement strand
TGAAGAACGACACGTAAGCACACCTTGGGCTTCAGCAACCATAAAAATAGCTCCGAGACCCCAAAATGGTGAGTAATAGTCCACGAAACAGGCTACAATCAGCCAAAATAGCGAGTGTTAATGACGTACACGTAAGCGCATCTCGGGGTTCAGTAACCGTGGAAATTCCTCCTTACCCCAAAACGATGAGTAATAGTCCATGAAACAGGTCAGAATCGGCCAAAACGGTGAGTGTTGATGAATGATATGTAAGTGCACCTAGGGGTTAAGCAACTATAAAAATCGCCCGGGACCCGAAAACGGTGACTAATAGGCCACAAAACAGGCCAGAATAGGCCAAAACGGCGAGTGTTAATGTCATGCACGTAAGCGCACCTTGGGGTTCATCAACCAAGAAAATCGCTACGGGGCCCCAAAACGGTGAGTAATAGTCCATGAAACGGGCCAGAATCGGCCAAAATGGTGAGTGTTATTGTCATGCAAGTAAGCAACTTGGGGTACATCAACCAAGAATATCGCTCCGGGGCCCAATAACGGTGAGTAATAATCCACGAAACGGGCCAGAATGGGCCAAAACTGCAAGTGTTAATGACCTGCACGTAAGCGCACATTGGGGTTCAGGAACCATGAAAATCACTCTGGAACCCCAAATCGATGTGTAATAGCCCATGAAACGGGACAGAATCGACCAAAATTGCGAGTGTTGAAGATCAACACGTAAGCACACCTTGGGCTTCAGCAACCATAAAAATCGCTCCGAGACCCCAAAATGGTGAGTAATAGTCCACGAAACAGACTACAATCGGCCAAAATAGCGAGTGTTAATGACGTACACGTAAGCGCACCTCGGGGTTTCAGTAACCATAGAAATTGCTGCTTACCTCAAAACGATGAGTAATAGTCCACGAAACGGGCCAGAATCGGCCAAAACGGTGAGTGTTATTGTCATGCAAGTAAGCAACTTGGGGTACATCAACCAAGAATATCGCTCCGGGGCCCAAAAA
>NW_021245015.1:0-4158 GCF_002162155.2 Triticum dicoccoides | reverse complement strand
TTTTTTTGTTGGATTTTTTCCAGAACATTTTCTGAAAAACACAAACAAAATTTGAAAATGTGAAAAACTGATAAAACCCCCGAACAATTTTTCATAAAGCAGGACATCTTTTTTTTTCAAAAACACAAAGAAATTGTTAAAAATGACGAACAATTTTTTAAAGCACAAACACGTTTTGAACTATGATTTATTTTTAATTGGAGCAACTTTTCAAAACGTGAACACAATTTTAATTTTCCCAAATTTCTTTGATTTATCCAACAATGACTGAAAATTGTGAACAAAATTTAAAATTCCAAACATTTTTGAAAAACATGAAGTTTTCTGAAAAACGTGTATGAAATTTTAAGTTTCGAAAAAAATAGAAATTCTGACTTTTTAGTATTTTTGTTGAATTTCTGGAAAATGTAAACTATTTTTTAGGAACATGGAAAAATATGAATTTCGAAACAACTTTAAAAAAATTATGTAAAAATAAAAAAGAAACAGGAAAAAAGAGAAGAAAAAAAGTAAAAAAAATTAAAACGAAAGATAAAAGAAAATCAAATGAAACCACAAAACTAATAAAAGAAGCAAAAAGCAATTTCAATGAACCTGGTAGAGGGTTCCCAAAACCGAAAATAAAACGTACATGAACTCTTCCTAAAACTAGGAAAACGTAACAGCTAAGATGACCTAACATTGGGCTTTAGAATGGCAGCTAGTGCGAAAGTACTACACTTTGCCGCAGCAAGCGACATATAGGGCTTTGTCTCGCTTATAACAGAAAAATGAGCTCCTAATGGGGACCCTCACTTGAGGCGCTCTCATCGCGAAAGGGAGGACTGCCTCCGAGCGAATGTTTTCTTTACCTATTTTTTGTTTCATTAAATTTATTTATATTTCTGAAATGGTTAATTGGTCATGTATAAATCTTCATGGTGTGCAAAGAAACTTTCTGCGAAACTTTAAAAAGCTGCTGATAGTTTATGAAAAAGAAGTTCGTGAAATCCAAAAAATGTTCACTCACTCAGCAAAACAATCCCTTCTATTTAAAAATATATTTATAAAATGTAAACAAAAAAATCTTAATTCAAAAACGATTTTTTATCACTAACAAAATGCACATGACATTAAAAAAATGTTGACATGTTTGAAAACAATGTACATGAAATTTTAAGGAAAATGTGTGTGCAATGTAAATAAATGTTGGAATGGTATGCAAAAAAACTTAAGTATTCGAAACAATTTACAGGAAATTTTAAAGAAATATTAATATGTCTTCAGAAAATGTTTGTGATATTTTTTAAAAACGTCTATACAATGCAAAAAATTACTTATGTAGTTTTTTAAAAAATCATCTCATTAAAACAATCTCCAACATGTATTTGAAAAATATAACATTTCTTGAATCTGTTTGAAAATAAGTTTTTATATAAAATTTGAATCATGTATTTGGAAAATGTTACACATATGTACTAAAAGTTTACAATGTGCATTGAAATTAAGTTGACATGCATTGATTAAAAAGAAAAGGAAATAAAATAAAAGCATTGTAAAAATGCAGTAAAGTGAAAGACCAAAGAAATCAAGGAAGAAAATTATAAAATACTAGATAAGAAAAACACAGCGTAAAAAAAGGAAAAAATTTATACCAACGGTGTGACTACTGGGCCGGCCGAATGCCTTGTGGCCAGAGCCGAGACCGAGTTACGTCTTTAAAAAATCAAGGTCCAAGAAATGGTTGGGCATTCCCAACAATAGGAGTCTCAAAATAGTTCCCTCTCGTTAGGGTTTCGTGTTCCTCTCGGGGCGATCTGGTCGCCGCCGTTGAGTCTTGTCCCTTCCCTGCCGTTGGTTCCCGTCCTGTCTCCCTGCTAGGAGTGACCAAGGGGCGCCCTAGGTCGCCGCTCGCTCCTGGCCTGGATCGGGACGCAGCGAGGTTTCAGGGTTCCCCCTCAGAAACCAGATCTGTTCATCATCGGGTCAGTGATCTAGATGGCTGATGAGGGAGCTACGAGCTCCTCTGGGCTCAGCGATGTTGAGAAGACGATGCGGGAGCTAGGCCTCCGGGAGGAGGATCTGGACGACGTCGTCTTCGACGAGAAGGATGCTCCGCCGAAATCACCAAGGTGGGTAGCGTTGATAAAGGTCAATACAAGCAAAACCTACAGCCAGACCTAGTTCTACAGGAATATGCGGGCAGCTTGGGACGTTGCCCAAGAAGCGAAGTTCAAACCATTGGAGGTCAATCTGTACACTGTCCAGTTCACATGTGTGGGGGATTGGGAACGCGTTATGCACGAAGGCCCGTGGAATTTCAGGGGAGATGCAGTGCTGCTAGCTCCCTATGATGGTATTACAAAACCCTCGACGATCAAACTGGAGAGTATTGATATTTGTATCCAAATCCATGATGTGCCGGCTCTTTATGCTCATCTAATCCAGCCCCTGGCTTCTAAGGTTGGTGAGGTTCTCTTTGCTGAAACCCAGTCCCATGACTTCACCGGGAATTTTTATCACGTCTGGGTACGAATCAATGTGCACAAACCTCTCAAGAATGCGGTATCCATGGTTAGAGAAGGAAAAAGGCAGATTTACAAAGTAAAGTTTGAGCGGCTCCCTGACTGGTGCGCCGTCTGTGGGATGCTTGGTCACCTATACAAAGAACATGGCAACGGGATCCACCCACCATATGCATTAGTGTTCAAGGAACTCAGAGCTGACTGGTTTATGAGATCGGGTAGAGGCCCTGGAGAGGGCCGCGGTCGTCGTGGCGGTCGCCGCGGAGGCCGATCCGGAGGCAGCTCAAACGGAGGCCGATCAAGAGATCGGGAGGATATTGTCAGCGTATATGGTTCTGGAGCAGGGCGTGGCCATCAACCATACGACCCAGCAGAAGTGGCTAGCAAGATGGACACCGATGACTTAACCAGGAAGAGACAAGACAGACAGGAGAAAAACAAGAATTGCTTAGCTTCTGATGGTATCCCACCTGACACCGCTAGTGGCCTGCAGCTAGCGATTGTTCCTGTTGGAAGCAATCTGTCAAGTCCTCCTCCCCAGAGAGACCCGAAGAGGTCTAAGGTAGATGATGACACTAGTAGAAAAAGGTCCTTTAGTCCCGGTTCATAAGGGGCCTTTAGTCCCGGTTCTGGAACCGGGACTAAAGGGTCGGTACTAAAGCCTCCCCCTTTAGTTCCGGTTGGTACACCAACCGGTACTAAAGGAAATTTTATGATTTTTTTTGAATTTTTTTAATTTCAAATTTCTGAATTATTTTAACCTCTAATCTCTAATCACCCCTTATCACTGCTCAATTTAACCTTTAATCTCTAATCACCCCTCATCATTCCAAATCATCTAACTTCCCAAACGGTCACCCATCCTCTCACTACTCCAGCCTGAGCACGCTTAACTTCCGGGTTCTATTCTCCCTCGTTTCCAAGTCTGCACTTATTGTTTTCCTGACGATAGTAAGATGTCAATCCTATTAACCCTCAGGAATTTAGCTTAAGCATGAAGTCACACATTTCACTGTTTGAGTTTGAAACTATTGTTCTAAAAATCAATAATTATTTAGTAACACTAATATTTCTTGAATAAGTAGTTTGACCATAGTTTGACCACAGTTTGACCATAGTTGACCAAAATTCAAAAAAACTGAAATGATTATTTAGTAACACCAATATTCTTGAATAATTATTTAGTAACACTAATACTTCTTGAATAAGTAGTTTGACCATAGTTTGACCAGATTTAACAAAAATTAAAAAAACTGAAATTTGAGCATAACTTTTTTTCCTTTTAGAATTTGAGGATTCTAAAAATTTGTAAACAAGCCGTAGGCAGTTTCCATCGGATGCGGATTTTTGTTCCGAACATTTTGATATATTATACGTTTTTTCCGACATCGTATGCAAAAGTTATAGCCGTTTTACATTTTCCCTACATTTTTTGCAAAACATGTCCAAATTTAAGTTTTTAAATTTTCCTAACTAGTAGATGTAGTAATATAACTACGTCTTGAAGGATTTTATTTTTTGAAGTTTTTATCATTTTCTTTTGATTTTTTCAAAACAAAAAGGCGATCCACCGGGGGGGTAGAGTTTGAAAATGGGACCTTTAGTCCCGGTTTGGGACACAAACCGGGACTAAAGAGCATCGCACCCTTTAGTC
>NW_021245014.1:0-1192 GCF_002162155.2 Triticum dicoccoides | reverse complement strand
GGCTCCACATGCCAGTCGACGTGCGCTGGCGGATGGTATCCCGCCAGAGCTGGCATACGAGGCGGGCCCGGAGGCGGGCGTTGTGCGGCAGCCGGACCAGGATCTGTACAAGGACATCTGTGGGGATGTCCATCGGGTTGGCGCTCGCCGTCGAACGTCAGATGTGTATCGAGCTCTGCTGCCCTGTCACCATGGACAAACCGTAGCTGTTGTTTCTTGTTTGTAGCCTATACATATAGAAGAGGAAGAAGCCGTGCGTACGTCGTCTGCTGTGATTCTCATTCTTGCTCGGACACAGTTCCACGCAAGTGCATACTTCCTCCGTTCGAAAATACTTGTAAATAAATAAAATGGATGTATCTATAACTAAAATAAGTCTAGATACAACTATTTGGAGGATAAGTATTTTCGGACCAAGGAAGTAGGAGTACCTGTTAGTACTAGTTTAGACTAGCCACAGTGGAAGTAACTTCGGTAATAACATCGAGTCCAACTCAGCAAATTTGCTTAGGTGGCAGTGAGTTAATGAGGAGAGATGTAGTACTAGTAACTTAGCTAGTTACTGTAACATCACATGTCCCAATGCAATATGAGTCTATAACATAATAAATGAAGCTTTGCATGTTACCACACTTATTTTACTATCCACTATTGAGGTAATAACATAGTCTAGGAATATGTGTATGTTACTAGTGTATATTACTCTCCATTGTGGCTAGTCTTATACGTTGCTAAGACAGCAGCAGAGTTCGAGACACATCGAGACACCTACGTATGGTCTCTATGTAATTTATCTTACCTGCTGATGTGGAGCAAAGCAATTGTGCCAGGATAAGCGGCTACTTTTGAGCCTCATAGCTGCAAGATCATCGCAACAAAGAACAAATGCAGGCATGTAGAGTAGTTTACTAGTCACGCATGTACAAAGTTGGGACGGTGGTAGGCGCCATGCTCCCCTGGAACTTTGACAAAATAACCACGAGACCTACTCCGATTCCTCCCTCCAGATTTATTAGGCCCTTTTATTTTGAGCCAAAGTTTGATCATAATTTAACTAATGAGATGTTATTTATAAGTCACAAAAATTATACCATATAAAACCTCTTTCAAACACAAATTCAACAATCGTGGAGCAGGTCAGGTCTACTTCATTCCTCCAGGCCCTTCATCCGCCCGATCCTTCTTACTTGCC
>NW_021245013.1:0-1496 GCF_002162155.2 Triticum dicoccoides | reverse complement strand
CTATACATATAGAAGAGGAAGAAGCCGTGCGTACGTCGTCTGCTGTGATTCTCATTCTTGCTCGGACACAGTTCCACGCAAGTGCATACTTCCTCCGTTCGAAAATACTTGTAAATAAATAAAATGGATGTATCTATAACTAAAATAAGTCTAGATACAACTATTTGGAGGATAAGTATTTTCGGACCAAGGAAGTAGGAGTACCTGTTAGTACTAGTTTAGACTAGCCACAGTGGAAGTAACTTCGGTAATAACATCGAGTCCAACTCAGCAAATTTGCTTAGGTGGCAGTGAGTTAATGAGGAGAGATGTAGTACTAGTAACTTAGCTAGTTACTGTAACATCACATGTCCCAATGCAATATGAGTCTATAACATAATAAATGAAGCTTTGCATGTTACCACACTTATTTTACTATCCACTATTGAGGTAATAACATAGTCTAGGAATATGTGTATGCTACTAGTGTATGTTACTCTCCATTGTGGCTAGTCTTATACGTTGCTAAGACAGCAGCAGAGTTCGAGACACATCGAGACACCTTCGTATGGTCTCTATGTAATTTATCTTACCTGCTGATGTGGAGCAAAGCAATTGTGCCAGGATAAGCGGCTACTTTTGAGCCTCATAGCTGCAAGATCATCGCAACAAAGAACAAATGCAGGCATGTAGAGTAGTTTACTAGTCACGCATGTACAAAGTTGGGACGGTGGTAGGCGCCATGCTCCCCAGGAACTTTGACAAAATAACCACGAGACCTACTCCGATTCCTCCCTCCAGATTTATTAGGCCCTTTTATTTTGAGCCAAAGTTTGATCATAATTTAACTAATGAGATGTTATTTATAAGTCACAAAAATTATACCATATAAAACCTCTTTCAAACACAAATTCAACAATCGTGGTGCAGGTCAGGTCTACTTCATTCCTCCAGGCCCTTCATCCGCCCGATCCTTCTTACTTGCCCAACTCCGGCAAATTAAGTCCGTATTTTGAACACGCCTCCATTCGTGGAGTAACCCAAGCTCCAATACGGCCGACCACATGCACGTGCACCCAATAAATCCATCTTCCTCGTCTCCGCTCCGACCAACACACATGGACGTCGTCGATTCCCGGCGAGCAACAGCCGATTCAATCCTCACGCTCGCGCCCCAATTTCACCCGACCGGAGACCGACAAGCCCTCCACCCTCCTTCTTTCTTCCAGATCCCGGCTCCCGTGCTATATTCTTGCCATTAACGGAGTCGCAGTCGCCGGGGACAGTGTCCCACTCGACAAATTAAGTGTGTGCTGCACGTCCATGCATGTGCTCGGCGGCCAAGCCGGCAAGCCCTTCAAACCAAAAATATTCTTCCTCTCTTTCCTTGTTTTTAACAATTTACCTAGACTATGTACGTGTACCCCGTCAACATGCATGCAATGCAATGCACCCCACCAACATCTCCTGCATGGCGAATCAACCTGTGGTTGAGTTGGTTAGGTGGACAGTGGTAT
>NW_021245012.1:0-538 GCF_002162155.2 Triticum dicoccoides | reverse complement strand
CCCTAAAAAACTGTATGTGACTGTATGCTACAATGTTGTGTTATTTTTTATTTGGCAATGTGTTGTTCTCACTGCATGTGGACCCATGTGTGCTGCTCACTTTCTTCGTCGCTAAGGCTGGTCATAGTGGGTTGTAAGTTAGACTAGTGTCACACACATATAACAGTATTTTATGTCACTACCTTTATAGTGCAAAAAATATCATATAAGTAGTATCAAAGATGACTTTATTTATTAGGTTGTAGGCTTGTTTTTCAATAGAAAGCGCTATATGATGATAACATAATATGTTACGAACATCGTCTCTTTCCTCATTTAATACTATATCATGTCACTAAATGCCTCGTTGGCATTTCGGAAGGATGCATGTTACTAGGTATGTTACTCTCACTATGACAGGTCTAAAAGAGAAAGAGAGAGAAACATCCCTATCCCTAGATTCAGCGGCCTCCATCCCACCCCGCCTGCTCCCAGCTAGATTGTAGTTTCCTCAGCACGCATGCGACCCCCATCCTCTCTTGCCACCTTACCACACGTG
>NW_021245011.1:0-503 GCF_002162155.2 Triticum dicoccoides | reverse complement strand
GGGTTTCATAGACATGGTCAAAGGGCTGCTTGCCTGGTTCATCAGATTCTTCAAATCTTCTGGTCCATCTCCGAGTATCTCGTCTACTTCGTCAACTAACATCGGAAACAATCATAGTAAGCAACACAACAAGGCAGAAAATAAAAGTGCTCTAAAAATATTAATTTGACTTTTCTAGGACATCTCTGGTTATATGAGAACTAACCAGAGTGGTTTCATTGGGATTGGGTCAGTGGATATTCTTGAACATTTCAATATGATGGAATCAAGGGATTTTTGGATTTGTAAGAAGTGGACAGAAATATATTTTTGAAAGATGATCAAAGGCACCCATTTAACAAACCATGATTTTAGAAGTATCTAGGAGTTGGTTTCACTTGATTTAGAGTTCAAATGAATTTCCGATGAATTTGCGAAGTTGACAAATATGAAGAAATGGCTCATTAGTTTATGTGGGACAGAAAGTATTAAGAAAAATGTTCATAAGCTAAGTTATGAACTTG
>NW_021245010.1:0-1739 GCF_002162155.2 Triticum dicoccoides | reverse complement strand
ATCTTGATGTATCGCGAGCTTTGCTATTATAGTTGGATCTTATGATGTTTCTCCACCTCTACTCTCTTGTAATGGATTGAGTTTTCCCTTTGAAGTTATCTTATCGGATTGAGTCTTTAAGGATTTGAGAACACTTGATGTATGTCTTGCCGTGCTTATCTGTGGTGACAATGGGATATTCACGTGATTCACTTGATGTATGTTTTGGTGATCAACTTGCGGGTTCCGTGACCTTGGGAATCTATGCATAGGGGTTGGCACACGTTTTCGTCTTGACTCTCTGGTAGAAACTTTGGGGCACTCTTTGAAGTACTTTGTGTTGGTTGAATAGATGAATCTGAGATTGTGTGATGCATATCGTATAATCATGCCCACGGATACTTGAGGTGATAATGGAGTATCTAGGTGACATTAGGGTTTTGGTTGATTTGTGTCTTAAGGTGTTATTCTAGTATGAACTCTATGATAGATCGAACGGAAAGAATAGCTCTATGTTATTTTACTATGGACTCTTGAATAGATAGATCAAAAATGATAACTTTGAGGTGGTTTCGTACCCTACCATAATCTCTTCGTTTGTTCTCCACGATTAGTTGCTTTGGAGTGACTCTTTGTTGCATGTTGAGGGATATTTATATGATCCAATTACGTTATTATTGTTGAGAGAACTTGCACTAGTGAAATTATGAACCTTAGGCCTTGTTTCCTACCATTGCAATACCGTTTACGCTCACTTTTACCACTTGTTACCTTGCTGTTTTTATAATTTTAGATTACAAATACCCTTTATCTACCATCCATATTGCACTTGTATTACCATCTCTTCGCTGAACTAGTGCACCTATACAATTTACCATTGTATTGGGTGTGTTGGGGACACAAGAGACTCTTTGTTATTTGGTTGCAGGGTTGTTTGAGAGAGACCATCTTCATCCCACGCCTCCCACGGATTGATAAACCTTAGGTCATCCACTTGAGGGAAATTTGCAACTGTCCTACAAACCTCTGCACTTGGAGGCCCAACAACGTCTACAAGAAGAAGGTTGTGTAGTAGACATCAAGCTCTTTTCTGGCGCCGTTGCCGGGAAGGTGAGTGCTCGAAGGTATATCTTTAGATCTTGCAATCGAATCTTTTTGTCTCTTGTTTTATCACTAGTTTAGTCTATAAAAGAAAATTATAAAAAATGGAATTAAGTTTGTCTCATACGCTTCATCTTTTTAATATCTTTCGTGAGAATGATAGTAAGGAAAATTGTGCTCAAGTGCTAGAAGAAGAAATCTATAAAATGTTTGTCACTAAATCTTTGAATGATGAGCATGATTGCAATGTTGTTAGTATGAACTCTTTGAATATCCACAGTACTAATGTTGATTGCATTTGTAATGATGATTGCACTAGTTATGATGAAAATGTCTCCTATAAGCATGTCAATTTTTGTGGAGTGCATCGGGTTTGCAAGTACACACCAAATAGGGAAGATAGATATTGCAAGAGGCATAAGAATTTAGAAACTAAATGGTTGCAAGAAAGGCTAGATGTTTGTGCTGAAAATTTAAAATTTCTTCAGCGTACTTGTGAACTTTGTAATGAACGTGATCATTTCACTCTCCAATGCAAATTGTTTCATGATCGAATCGTGTCCAAAAATTGTGATGATTTTATTTCCCTTGCACATCATAAAGAACTTAGTTTGCTTTTGGGTTATGAAGAAATGAATTGTTTAACTAAGAATCTTCCA
>NW_021245009.1:0-389 GCF_002162155.2 Triticum dicoccoides | reverse complement strand
TAGAATTTTAATTAAAATAGTACTATTTTGCTTATATAGTTGTTTTAGTCCTCTAATTGTTGTTTTCAATTATTTTTAGTAGTTCTTTATGTAGATTTTAACATGTTGTAGTATGCTTCTGTTAGCCAACAGTAGATAAGTTTTTATAATTATTTAATATTAATTTTAATATTGTTTTGTATTAATAGTTGTTTAGCCTTTAATAATAGTTGATATAATTAGTTTTACTATATTAAAAAGTAATTCCTTTTGCCACTTTAATAGAACGTTACTCTCGCTTGGTTAACCGTAGTTGTGACTCTGGCTGGGACGGTGCTAGAAGATGTAGTCGACGGCCGGATTGGATGGACACCATCCTGTACTAAAGGGGTTCTGCAATTTTCAAACTC
>NW_021245008.1:0-680 GCF_002162155.2 Triticum dicoccoides | reverse complement strand
ACAGAGGAGTCCACGAAAACACTTTTTCACCGCCGCAACCTTCTGTACCCGTGAGATTCCATCTGGGGGCCTTTTCCGGCATACTGCCGGATGGGGATTCGATCACGGAGGGCTTCTACATCAACCCTATTTCCCTTCCGATGAAGCGTGAGTAGTTTACCATAGACCTATGGGTCCATAGCTAGTAGCTAGATGGCCTTTTCTCTCTCATTGATTCTCAATACCATGTTCTCCTCGATGTAATACTTTTTTGCGGTGTGTTTGCCGAGATCCGATGAATTTTGGATTTATGATCTGCTTATCTATGAATATTATTTGAATCTCCTCTGAATTCTTATATGCATGATTTGATATTTTTGTAATTTTCTTCGAACTATGGGTTTGGTTTGGCCAGCTAGATTGGTTTTTCTTGCAATGGGAGAAGTGCATAGCTTTGGGTTCAATCTTGCGGTGTCCTTTCCCAGTGACAGTAGGGGCAGCAAGGCACGTATTGTATTGCTGCCATCGAGGATAAAAAGATGGGGTTTTCATCATATTGTTTGAGTTAATTCCTCTACATCATGTCATCTTGCTTAATGCGTTACTTCGTTCTTTATGAACTTAATACTCTAGATGCATACTGGATAGCAGTCGATGTGTGGAGTAATAGTAGTAGATGCAGAATCGTTTCGGTCTACTTG
>NW_021245007.1:0-2450 GCF_002162155.2 Triticum dicoccoides | reverse complement strand
ATGTATACAGTCCGGCAGTCCGGATACCCCCTTATCTAGGACTCCCTCAGTAGCCCCTGAACCAGGCTTCAATGACGATGAGTCCGACGCGCAGTCTTGTCTTCAACATTGCAAGGCGGGTTCCTTCTCCGATTACTCCAATGTACCTGCTATGATGAATAGTGTCCGGCTTCCCATCAATGTTGTACTCCTCGGCTTTAGTACCTCAATAATGACCATCTCCACGTGTCAAGCAAATGCGAGGAGACGAGGCATTTTTGCATTTGCCACCCGTGATCCTTCCGGCGGGCCGTCTATTTGAAGAGACGGGAATTCTCAGATCCAAACCTCACTCTCCCCCCTCGAGCAAGCATCCCACAGAGCGCTCCGGAAAAAACCATTCCAACATGGCCGGTCGCTGCAGCTCTTCGGCTCGCTCTCCTCGCTCCAAGTCGGGGGATTGGGAAGAGTGTTCAGTTCCTCATAGCCGTTTGGTAAAGTTACAAACCCAAGGGTTTCTCCCACCGGCGTTTATGGTCCCCGTTCGAGCCGGAATAGCCACCTATAACGGCGGGGAACAAGCGGAGGGATCTCCTAATCCATCTCCAGAGGAGCGAATATGCTTCATCCCGTAGCTGCTAAGGGGCATCGGGTTTCCCATCCACCCGTTTCATCGCGGGCTCCTGGAGTTCTACGGTCTCCAGTTGCACAACCTCACCACTGCCGCCGTACTACATATAGCGGGGTATGTTGCCCTTTACGAGCTGTTTTTAGGCTGCGAGCCTAACTTCGGGTTATGGAAGAAGTTGTTCTGCCTTGTACCCCGCACCCAGGGAGAATCCCTATATCAAGTGGGCGGGGCCGAAGTATGGCGCATCACCGAGACCGGATACCTATCCGGCACTCCCAAGAAGGCACCAGAGAACTGGCCATCGGAGTGGTTTTATATTGACGATGTTCCCCTTCCGAATCCAGTCCGGACAGGTCTCCCCAAGTTCAGTGACGCCCCGCCGAGGGCACGTCTAAGCTGGCGCCCTCGGGGCCCCCATACCAGGGAAATACATTTCCTGATGAGCAGGATAAAGTTACTGGCCAAATCCGGACTAACGATAGTCGAGGTCATGGCAATATGCATAATATGGGGAGTGCAACTGCTTCAATATCGGGGGAATCCCATGTGGCACTTCAACGGGGAAGACGACACCACCCGCTGCGGCCATTGATAACCCACAAGTATAGGGGATCGCAACAATTTTCGAGGGTAGAGTATTCAACCCAAATTTATTGATTCGACACAAGGGGAGCCAAAGAATATTCTCAAGTATTAGCAGCTGAGTTGTCAATTCAACCACACTTGGAAACTTAGTATCTGCAGCAAAGTGTTTAGTAGCAAAGTAATATGATAGTGGTGGTAACGGTAACAAAAGTAAAGATAGCAAAAGTAATGTTTTTGGTATTTTGTAGTGATTGTAACAGTAGCAACGGAAAAGTAAATAAGCGAGAACTAGTATATGGAAAACTCGTAGGCACCGGGTTAGCGATGGATAATTATGCCGGATGTGGTTCGTCATGTAACAGTCATAACATAGGGTGACACAGAACTAGCTCCAGTTCATCAATGTAATGTAGGCATGTATTCCGTATATAGTCATACATGCTTATGGAAAAGAACTTGCATGACATCTTTTGTCCTACCCTCCTGTGGCAGCGGGGTCCTATTGGAAACTAAGGGGTATTAAGGCCTCCCTTTAATAGAGAACCGGAACAAAGCATTAGCACATAGTGAATGCATGAATTCCTCAAACTATGGTCATCACCGGGAGTGGTCCCGATTATTGTCACTTCGGGGTTGCCGGATCATAACACATAGTAGGTGACTATAGACTTGCAAGATAGGATCAAGAACACACATTTATTCGTGAAAACATAATAGGTTCAGATCTGAAATCATGGCACTCGGGCCCTAGTGACAAGCATTAAGCATAGCAAAGTCATAGCAACATCAATCTCAGAACATAGTGGATACTAGGGATCAAACCCTAACAAAACTAAATCGATTACAAGATAAATCTCATCCAATCCATCACCATCCAGCAAGCCTACGATGGAATTACTCACGCACGGCAGCGAGCATCATGAAATTGGTGATGGAGGATGGTTGATGATGACGACGACGACGAATCCCCCTCTCCGGAGCCCCGAACAGACTCCAGATCAGCCCTCCCAAGAGAGATTAGGGCTTGGCGGCGGCTCCGTATCGTAAAATGCGATGATTTCTTCTCTCTGATTTTTTTCTCCCTGAAAGCCAATATATGGAGTTGGAGTTGGCGTCGGAGGGCCACCAGGGGGCCCACGAGGTAGGGGGGCGCGCCCCCCACCCTCGTGAGCAGGGTGTGGGCCCCCTGGTCTTCATCTTTGGCGAGGATTTTTTATTGTTTTTTCTAAGGTGTTCCATGGAGTTTCAGGTCATT
>NW_021245006.1:0-399 GCF_002162155.2 Triticum dicoccoides | reverse complement strand
AGGGACTTTTGTTAAGCTCTTTGAGTAGCTCCATTCCATGCTTTAATTTGTCATTATCAGGTCCTGTAGCATGTAGTTTTGTTGCTCCGAAGAGGGCTACCTGATCTGAAATTCCAGACAAGTGTTAATTTCACAAAGTCTGAGATCTGTTTGTCATATGCATTTTCGCCATGCTTGTTTGAACCTGTTAATGGATGAATTGGCCGTAGCTCAATGCTAGACTTTTGTTAAGCATCTTGTGTGCATCCCTGCCATGTATTTTGTTGTCATGTTTGGGTGCTGTAGCACATTCGTTTCGTTGCATTTAGATGCCTACTTGCTGTAAATCGCAGACCGGTGTCATTTTTGAATCGCTTGCCATTTCCAAACCGTAACTCCGATTCCGGCGTTCTTTATATC
>NW_021245005.1:0-1674 GCF_002162155.2 Triticum dicoccoides | reverse complement strand
TGATTTCGCTGAGTATGGAGATGCGGATCATTAGAGACAAGACCCCGGACATCGTGATAGTCGACCCCTTCTACATGCGTGCCAAGCACTTGAGCAGCGCTGGGGACCGCCAAGTTGCAAGTTCACACCTCGAAGGCGTCATTCTGGCAAACCCAGATAAGGATAACTTCCTTGTGGCTTACTTTCCCGAGTAAGTCATCCCTTAACGGCCCCGTAACATATGATTTCTTAGATTCCGATCGTTCTTTTTTTCTAACATTCCGTGTTCTGTGCAGTGACACACATTGCACACTCATCCTCCTAAGCCCGAAATATTCCATGGCCACGTATTTCAACCCGAACCGTAACTCCAAGATAGACTACACAAATGTCAAGAAAGTTCTTGATGATGTTCTCCCCGGCTACGCCAAATCTGGAGGCACCTTCACCAGGGCAGTTCGTAAGTACGACAAGCACACCTTCTCACACAATACGAAGTTCTGCTGCGTCAAGCAGCCGCCTGGCGGTCAGAAGGATGCCTACTACGCCCTCCATCACATGCGGGCGATTGTAAGGGACCATAATCACCTTCTGCTACCAGATAGTCTCAAAGATTAGGCCGCGAGGTTGTCGGCAACCCAGGACGCGGACCTCAGACAAGAATTCTTTTGCATCCAGTCGGAGTTTGCGGACATCATCCATCAAGATGTCCTTCATACCTCGGGGTAGTTCTTCCGCAGATATCAACCGTCCAACAGTGAGATAGATGGAACGCTACAAATACAGGGTGACAACGACCGCGATTTCATGACCATCACGACAGACGACGGCTTCATCCACGCTCTTGTCCGATGAGTCGAGTCGAAAGTAGTGATGTGTAGTTCTGAAACATTGATTGGCTCATGTTGTAATTAAACTTTAATGAATTCGTATGTCTCTTTGGTTTGGACAGTCGTTCAACTTAGATGTAATCGATGCTATTTATTAGTAGGACCATGAATCGTGCTATTAATGTCTTGAATTTCTCTTTCGATCCTTTTGTTGCATACTTACATATTGCTTATGTATTGTCTGTTGTTTGGCTTGTGCATAGAGATGCCGTCGTATGTTGTGTACAAGGGTAAGGTTCCCGGAGTCTATGACGACTGGGAGGAGTGTCGGAGACAGGTTCATCGTTTCAGCGGTAACAGTTACAAAGGGTACACCACTAGGGCGGAGGCCGAATCTAGATACGCTCGCTATCTAGCGGGAGAGAGGAGGGAGCGTTGGAGGAACCGGATGAAGACCGGTTTGATCGCGATGATGCTCATCGTGATGACCGCAGCTCTGTTCTATGTGATGGTAGTTTAGATGATCGATATCGACTTGTAATGTGAAGACAAACTCGATACTCGCGGTCTTGAGACTTGTAATGTTTTATCTTTGTTCGGTCTTTTGAATTCGGAGACTAATATGATGAATTGTATTCGGAGACTAATCTTCTATTGTATTCGATGAATCTGCTGTTGTTGTGTGCTGCTGTCTATATTTTGTCCAATAATATATTTCGTAACCAGTGCAAAAATCAGAAAAGTAAAAAAAACAAATATTCATACTAATGGCGCATCACCTCCAGGTGCGCCATTAGTATGCCAAAGGATACTAATGGCGCATCACCTCATAGTGCGCCATTAGTATGACAAAGCACATGGTTAC
>NW_021245004.1:0-2015 GCF_002162155.2 Triticum dicoccoides | reverse complement strand
TGGAGGCCGAGCCCATATTGATGTTTTATTGCCTGTTTCAGTATTTCAAAGAAAAGGAATATCAAACGGAGTCCAAACGGAATGAAACCTGCGGCAGCATGATTTTTTGGAATAATATCACCCAGGAGACTTGGAGTTCATGTCAGAAGAGCCTCAAGGAGGCCACGAGATAGGAGGGCACGCCCCACCCTACTAGGCGCGCCCCCCTTTCTTGTGGGCCCCTCGAGCACCCCCCGACCGACTTCTTTCGCCTATATAAGCCTACGAACCCTAAAAACATCGAATATCAAGATAGATTGGGAGTTCCGCTGCCGCAAGCCTCTGTAGCCACCAAAAACCTCTCGAGAGCCTGTTCGGCACCCTGCCGAAGGGGGATCCCATCACCGGTGGCCATCTTCATCATCCCGGCGCTATCCATGACGAGGAGGGAGTAGTTCACCCTCAGGGCTGAGGGTATGTACCAGTAGCTATGTGTTTGATCTCTCTCTCTCTCTCTCTCTCTCTCTCGTGTTGTCTCTCGTGTTCCCTCTATGGCATGATCTTGATGTATCCCGAGCTTTGCTATTATAGTTGGATTTTATGATGTTTCTCCCCCTCTACTCTCTTGTGATGAATTGAGTTTCCCTCTTGAAGTTATCTTATCGAATTGAGTCTTTTGTTTGAGAACACTTGATGTATGTCTTGCCGTGATTATCTGTGGTGACAATGGGATATCATGTGCCACTTGATGTATGTTTTGGTGACCAACTTGCGGGTTCCGCCCATGAACCTATGCATAGGGGTTGGCACACGTTTTCTTGACTCTCCGATAGAGACTTTGGGGCACTCTTTGAAGTACTTTGTGTTGGTTGGATGAATTTGAGATTGTGTGATGCATATCGTATAATTATGCCCACGGATACTTGAGGTGACAATGGAGTATCTAGGTGACATTAGGGTTTTGGTTGATTTGTGACTTAAGGTGTTATTCTAGTATGAACTCTATGATGGATTGAGAGGAAAGAATAGCTTCATGTTATTTTACTACGAACTCTTGAATAGATAGAACGGAAAGGATAACTTTAAGGTGGTTTCGTACCCTACCATAATCTCTTCGTTTGTTCTCCTCTATTAGTTGCTTTGGAGTGACTCTTTGTTGCATGTTGAGGGACTGTTATATGATCTATCTATGTTATTATTGTTGAGAGAACTTGCACTAGTGAAAGTATGAAACCTAGGCCTTGTTTCCTATCATTGCCATACCGTTTACGCTCATTTTTACCACTTGTTAGCTTGCTGTTTTTATAATTTTAAATTACAAAAACCTTTACCTACTATCTATTTTGCACTTGTATCACCATATCTTCGCCGAACTAGTGCACCTATACAATTTACCATTGTATTGGGTGTGTTGGGGACACAAGAGACTCTTTGTTATTTGGTTGTAGGGTTGCTTGAGAGAGACCATCTTCATCCTACGCCTCCTACGGATTTATAAAGCTTAGGTCATCCATTTGAGGGAAATTTGCTACTGTCCTACAAACCTGTGCACTTGCAGGCCCAACAACGTCTACAAGAAGAAGGTTGTGTAGTAAACATCAAGCTCTTTTCTCGCGCCGTTGCCGGGGAGGTGAGTGCTTGAAGGTATATCTTTAGATCTTGCAATCGAATCTTTTTGTTTCTTGTTTATCACTAGTTTAGTTTATAAAAGAAAAACTACAAAAAAATTGGAGTTGAGTTTGTCTCATACGCTTCGTCTTTTTAATATCTTTCGTGAGTATGATGAAAAGGAAAATTGTGCTCAAGTGCTAGAAGAAGAAATCTATAGAATGTTTGATACTAAACCTTTGAATGATGAGCATGATTGCAATGTTGTTAGTATGAATTCCTTGAATATCCATGATGCTAATGATATGCAAAGCCACAAGCTTGGGGAAGCTATGTTTGATGAAGATGATATTTTTTGTCCCCCAAGTTTTGATGAGCAAATTTATTATGATGAAAGCATGCCTCCTATTTATGATGATTATATTGAT
>NW_021245003.1:0-384 GCF_002162155.2 Triticum dicoccoides | reverse complement strand
CCCACGCCCATCTTGTGGCGGCCTTTTCCAAAGAGATCGCGGACACGGATGGCGAGATGCTTGCCGAGTATGGTGCGATGGATGCCATGGAGCCCCTTCCTGAGGAGACCGTCGGGCGCGAGGTGGACATGGAGGCGGCGGCGGAGATTGACGAGCACCAGTCGTAGTAGTACTTTATGTTTTGTTTAATTAAGAGCGTCGGTCTTTAATTTGTTAGAGTAATGTTTAGGTCAGCTAGCTCTGTTTAATTGCTGAACTTGCTTGATTAAGAAGTGTGGGTGTGTTGTAGTCTCCTTTATGTGCCCAAATTATGCAATGACGTGTATGACCACTGTAACCATGGAAATTCGAACCAAAACTTTTGACGTTCAAACTCATCACACA
>NW_021245002.1:0-518 GCF_002162155.2 Triticum dicoccoides | reverse complement strand
TCATTTCAAATGCTTTTCAATTTCATGGTCTTATAGCTCAAAATAATCAGTAAATGCATGAAAAATAACAAATGTAGTCAGAAAGGCCTGTATATTGATGATGTGGCTTTGAATGGTGCATTTTGAACACAGAAAACAATGGATTTCAAATAAGTTCAAAAAAAATGAAATCCCTTTGTAACTGACGAGTTCCCATATGAAACCCTGATACTTCGAAAGAGATTGTCCGTTTTGTACAGGAAGTGCATCCAGTTTTTGCCGTAACCCTCTCTACTTTCTCTCACATGCTATGTGAGTGAAATTATGATACCATGCCAACTTGGAACCTTTTCAGAGTTTATTTCAAATGCATTTCTATTTCATGGTCTTATAGCTCAAAATAATCAGTAAATGTATGAAAAATAACAAATGTAGTCAGAAAGGGTTGTAAATTGATGATGTGGCTTTGAATGGTGCATTTTGAACACAGAAAAACAAGGGAGTTCAAATAAGTTCAAAGAAATGAAATCCCTTTGTAA
>NW_021245001.1:0-390 GCF_002162155.2 Triticum dicoccoides | reverse complement strand
AGAGCTGTGCAAAACATAAAGGGTAATGAGATAATGTCAAGTGATAAATGTATAGTAGTATTTGCAAGATTTACATACCTAGCAGAACTCACAACAACAGAAGGTTAGTCACCATTTGGAGCCTCACTTGGATCACCATTGCCATTTGGAGCCTCATTCGGATCACCATTTGGAGCCTCACTTGAAACACCATTTGGAGCCTCACTTGAATCATCATTTGGAGGATATTTTGGATCATCGTCAAAATCATGCGGTTGTTGACCATCATCATTTGGAACCTCGTCAAAATCCTCATGTGATGCAACTGGGTGTTGATCATCATTTTCATCATCTGTTGAGGCACCGGCTCCTGACCAACATTTTCATCGAAGCCTTTATCGAAACTCTCTC
>NW_021245000.1:0-1027 GCF_002162155.2 Triticum dicoccoides | reverse complement strand
TTGCATGTGCTTTGTCATATGTTCTATAGAAGGAAGTTTAGTTGTTTGTGCTTGAGACAATTTAGAAGAAATAAAGAACCGCATGAGACTGAAAAAAGCTTGTTCCTCCTTATTTTAGAAAATCATGTGACATCATTGCCTCGGTTGCCATCTCAGTATTATTCGCTTCCTCCCCACAAAACCTTGGTGTGCAAAACTCCCTAATTGTGATTTGACACTGCATATCAGACCGATCAAAAAGTACAATCGTTATACATCGGTCGACCATGTGACGATATAGATCATTGGGTTCCACTATTTGGATATTGACCACCTGCTTACATACCCCCCCACCCCACCCCCAACATACCACCGTCTAATTCAGATTGTTGCTCCTTTGTCGCTTGTCGCTATGGAAGGAACCGTATGCCATTTTCTAAATATCCTTCGGTTTCTTTCCTAAACGGTTAGTGCACATAGCTTCTAGATTTTTATTTCACATTGCATATTTACGAGCACCCTGATTTGTGCACATTGTTTCAAATAACAACGAAATATCTTCTTTACTATTGCGCCAAATCACGTGAGACATCTCTCACTTGCATTGTATGTTTTCTATACTTGCATGTGCGCTTGCTGCTTCCATGCTGCCACTGAAGAAACCACATGTCACCTAGGTATCCTTTGCTTCCTCTCCTAAAACCTTGGTGCACAAAGCTATTATTATTTATTCAAAATTGCATATCTGATAGAGCAAAAGCCATAATCGTTATACAACTACCACCCATGCCACGACATAGATCCCCCGGTGCCATTGTTTGGACATTGACCGCCTCTACTTAGACCTTCCGACAATTCATGCCTCCTCTAATTTCACCCATTTCCGCATATTCTAGTCCTCTCACAGTCCAAGTTCTTATCTATCTTTTCTTGGTGTGTGTGACACCTCTTTTGGAGCCATGTACCACGACTACAAAATCACCTTTTACTTATGGGTGGCTAAATGGGCACGTCGTTCATCAACAGATATGGTAGATCACTATTGAGT
>NW_021244999.1:0-1002 GCF_002162155.2 Triticum dicoccoides | reverse complement strand
TGTCACACCCTAGCTAGTCATGCATTAGAGTGTTGCATCATGTTTACTCTTTCATCAGAAATTTGAAATGGGGATCTGTGAAACCCTCAGAATCATTTTGAAAATGACCCAAATAAAAATTTCTCCAAAAGGGTCCAAGAAAATGCTCATGTTGCTCTCTGAAAATATTGGACAGAGATAAAAATCAAACCAATATTTTTAAGAGCTCATAGGTATTTATTTTGGGCATTTGGAATTAATGCATAAATATTTGCATTGGAAAAATATTAGTTATATATATTAATATATGTCCAAAAACTATGCCACCTGTTGGGGAGCTCTGGAATAATATATCTAGCTCCTGCAAAAATTGGCATAAGGAAATAAAATGATTTAATATTTTATTTAAATCAAAACAAATGTCAGAAATTAGAAAAACAAAAATAAATAAAAGGAGGAGCTTACCTGGGCTCCTCCCTGTCCGGCCCAGCCAGCTGGCCGGCCCAGCCAGCAGGCGGCCCAGCCCACCACTGCAGCCCTCCGTCGTCTTCCTCCCCTCGCCCCGAAGCTGCAGCGTGCTCGCACGCACGGCCGCGCGGCCACCTCCTGCTTGCCGACGAGCTCCTGGCCGCGTGGACGACTTCCGCAGGCCGTCCCGATCCCCCTGACCCCCCTCACTCTCCCGTGCACCTCTTCCCTCTCTCCCTGCTTCGCCTCCCTCGCCCCCTCTCCCGAAGCAGAGCGCAGCCGCCGACGCCGTTCGCCGTAGCTGCAGCCACCGCCCTTCCCTCGCTCCCCCGACTAGCCCAGAGGCTCCGCCTCGACCCCCTCTTCCTCTCCACCGAGCCACGAGGCCCCGGACGCGCTGCAACGCCGCCACCATCGTCGTTTCCGTCGCCGGCCGCCGTGGATCCTCGTCGTCGATTCGAGAGCTACCGGACGTCCCCGAGCCCGCTAACCATCCCTGCAGCTCCGCGGTGAGCCGCTGAACCGATTCCCCCTTGCCCCGTCGTCCCTAGCATC
>NW_021244998.1:0-946 GCF_002162155.2 Triticum dicoccoides | reverse complement strand
CGCGCGGGAGTTAGGCTGGTCACATAGGATGATAATTGCCTCAAATGATTCAGATTAAGAGTTCCACTCTAAGATATATATGTAATAGATAACTAATTATTTAGTTGGCTTTGCAGATGTTGAGGTGTGACTAATGGTGTCGTGAACTAGGGGTACTCACCATGTCATCTCCCGACTAGTGGATCAGGCCGAGGACTCCCATGGCGGTTCACTAATGGGCCACTTCGATTAGCCCATGACATATACGAGGAAAATTCCACAAGACTTGGTGATCAAGACAAGGACTCCTCTCCACCAACGTAGCCAACTAGGACTCTTGTTATCCTAGGCCTCCGGTACATTATATAAGTCGAGGCCAGGCTAGTCGATAGATCATTATGACATTCATCATCATACCCCTAGGGTTTAGGCCACAACTTACGATCTCGAGGTAGATCAACTCTGTACTCGATACACCATCATCAATATTAACAACTTTACGTTTGGTGAGGATGATGGTGTGTGTCCATGTGTCCTTCCTCCTGGGAGGTTGTACCTGTACCGCTGTTCTCTTCCTATTCAATGAAATGAAACACAAACTCTTTTGCCTTTCTCGAAAAAACCTTTAGTGTAAATTATTATGCACCAACACCTAATCCCTACTCGAAAGGCTGACGACATGTGCTTCTCCGAACCTAGGGTTTCACAATGGCGGCCCCAGATCCAGAGGGTCGGCCCTCTGGACCTGGCGTGGCGAGCATGCGGGTGGCGCTACGCGACCCTTTGGTGGCGCGGCTGCGGCTGCTTGGTTGTGCCACGGTGGATTCAGGCGGCGAAGGCTTTGGGGCGGCGTGGTAGCGGCCATGGTGGGCGGCGGCAAGGTGCAGGTGATAGGTCCCCACGATGGCACAACTAGCCCTGCTCTACATGTCCCCTGCGGTGCGTGGCCTTGTCTGGCAGCCATCCG
>NW_021244997.1:0-824 GCF_002162155.2 Triticum dicoccoides | reverse complement strand
AAAAAAACTTGAGCAGAGGGCACAACACTCTGGTTAAACAAGATAGAGAAGGAAAATAATGATGTAATTTGGGCAGCATTCCGACTGTAAATGGAAGGAATTGAACATGATCTTGACAAAACAAGATGATGGGTTGAAGAGAGCAACAACACAATGCCTCCAGAACAAATGTAAGAAGGGAATCAAAAGAACGGTGGAGAAAACAACATCTTCTACCTCAAATGAGCTTGCAAAGGCATCCTTAGGCGAAGGGTCGAACGGAGTTGTTGGAAAACCAACAACGAAAAGAGTAAGCTTGTTGTGGGCTTATGGAAAACATCTCGAAAACTTGAGGTGAAATTCTGCCACCGAAAACAATGATTGATAGGGAAACAATGAAGAGATGAAAAGAATCCTTGACGAACCACCATGTAGAGCCTCCATGAAGAACTCCGGTAATAAAAGAATGATTAAAAAGAAGTGAAGGATGAAAAGAATTAGATTGAAGCCTTGCAATGATTAAGATGGAGCTTCGTGGTGACATACTTGAGAGAGCTTGGAACTCTGGGAAAAGAAAAGATGAAACAATTGAAACCAAGAATTTTTATGAACCTTCGGAATAAGGAATTAATCACTTGGATGAAACAAGAATAAGAATTACATTATGCTTATCCTTCATCAATTAAATTGATGACAAGCAACGGATTGCATACAACTTAATCTCGTAGAAAGGATTAAGATAGATATGGCGCAAACTTGAGAAGGTCTTCGACGAACCACCGGTAGGATTGAAACAACGGATAAATTGATATGATAATGAAGGAAGAGAAATCTAGAACGAATCA
>NW_021244996.1:0-3403 GCF_002162155.2 Triticum dicoccoides | reverse complement strand
TGTTTGCAAGTTAACACAATAGACGGACAGCTTGTTGTTCCCTGAACTGTTTGACTGTCTGTATGCATGCATGTTTGCTGTCTCTGAACTGTTTGACTGCCTGTAATGCTGTTGTACTGTCCATCTATTGTGTTAACTTGAACTGCTGCTGTAATGCTCTTCTTAATTTTCATGCACCCCATCACTTGCTCCTGTTGTTATTCACTATATCCTCACTGTTCTGTTTTCTTGTTGGCAGATATTTTGCCTAAATTCAAGAGGAAAGAAGATGTTCAAAGAAGCGCCAAACATTTTTGTATAGCAAGTTATGTAATAATAGCTAGGTTATTTGGGCATTGTGAACTCCAGAATTTCATGTATCTTCTCTCTGTTTTTGAATGAAATGTTGTATGTGTGTTGATGTAATAGATTGTTGCTTCTTGTTATTTGAAGTACTACACTTGTTTTCTATCTATTTTGATTTAAATATTGGTTGTTTAATTATTGGCATATTGAAATCTGAGGAACATGACCATGACAGCAAGGACCCACAAACCAGAATCAGAAATTTGGGACCCACATATTAGAACCTTACAATTGGGACCCATTTGAAAAAAAAAGAAAAAATGGGCCACAACCCAAAACTAAAAAGGCTGAATTATAGGCCGAATTATAGCTAGGCCAGCCCATGTAGCTAGCAAAAATTAATAGGCAAAATAAGTATTAAAAAGGCCGAATTAATGGGCTCGGCCCATGTAGAAAACCGAATTGGACCGGGCTGATTCTTGTGCCACATCAGCTTGCCACGCTGGATGCCTACGTGGTCTGGGGAGGTTGCTTGTGACCAAAACGCCACAGTAGACATATTTTGGTCATAAATGTCCATGACCATTCCAGAAGAAAGGTCGCTATAGTCAGTTTACGACAGCCAGCTTTTGACCTTCTGTTTTTGGTCACAAAAAGGTCACAAATAGAAAACAGTGACCATTCAGTGACCAATAGTGGTGGTCACAAGTTGACATATTTGTTGTAGTGGCTGATGGGAGATGCTATAAGGTCATGGCTGCTCCATCTAAGCCCAAAGATGCTCTAAAGGCTGCTGCTCCAAAACCCAAGTCTGCACCCAAGAGGAACACCAGGAGTATTCCAGCTGTAGAGAAGAACAAGGCCCCAGTGCCTGAAGCTGCTAATGAAGAAGATGAAGACTCACTAGTCTTGAGAAAGCTGAAGCCCAAGATCCTAGATCATAATGATGCTCACCCAGTTGTAGAAGACATGAAGCTCGGGAAGGATGCCGGTCTGAGATAGTGGAGATTGACTGACCCCTATGCTGTCAGGAGAAGAACTGATGTGGACTATGTTGGAGAACATTGCAGAAAATAAAAAAATTCTATGCTTTAACCAAGATCAATCTATGATTTCATCTAGCAATGAGAGAGAGGAGTGCATCTACATACCCTTGTAGATCGTGAGCGGAAGCGTTCAAGAGAACGGGGTTGAGGGAGTCGTACTCGTCGTGATCCAAATCACCGGAGATCCTAGCGCCGAACGGATGGCACCTCCGTGTTCAACACACGTACGGTTGAGGAAGACGTCTCCTCCTTCTTGATCCAGCAAGGGGGAAGGAGAGGTTGATGAAGATCCAGCAGCACGTCGGTGTGGTGGTGGATGCAGCAAGATCTCGACAGGGCTTTGCCAAGCTTCTGCGAGAGGGAGAGGTGTAGCAAGGGGAGAGGGAGGCGCCAAGAGCATGGGTGCCGCTGCCCTCCCTCCCCCCTCTTTATATAGGGCCCCTAGGGGGGGTGCGGGCCCTAGGAGATGGGATCTCCAAGGGGGGGCGGCGGCCACGGGGGAAACTTGCCCCCCAAGCCAGGTGGAGGCGCCCCCACCCCTAGGGTTTCCCAACCCTAGGCACAGGGGGGCCCCAAGGGGGGCGCACAAGCCCACCAGAGGCTGGTTCCCCTCCCACTTCAGCCCATGGGGCCCTCCGGGATAGGTGGCCCCACCCGGTGGACCCCCGGAACCCTTCCGGTGGTCCCGGTACAATACCGGTGAACCCCGAAACTTTCCCGATGGCCGAAACCTGACTTCCTATATATAATTCTTTACCTCCGAACCATTTCGGAACTCCTCGTGACGTCCGGGATCTTATCCAGGACTCCGAACAACTTTCGGTTTACTGCATACTCATATCTCTACAACCCTAGCGTCACCGAACCTTAAGTGTGTAGACCCTTCGGGTTCGGGAGACACGCAGACATGACCGAGACGCCTCTCCGATCAATAACCAACAGCGGGATCTAGATACCCATGTTGGCTCCCACATGCTCCTCGATGATCTCATCGGATGAACCACGATGTCAAGGATTCAATCAATCCCATATACAATTCCCTTTGTCAATCGGTACATTACATGCCCGAGATTCGATCGTCGGTATCCCAATACCTCATTTAATCTCGTTACCGGCAAGTCACTTTACTCATACCGTAATGCATGATCCCGTGACCAGACACTTGGTCACATTGATCTCATTATGATGATGCATTACCGAGTAGGCCCAGAGATACCTCTCCGTCATACGGAGTGACAAATCCCAGTCTCAATTCGTGCCAACCCAACAGACACTTTCGGAGATACCCGTAGTGCACCTTTATAGTCACCCAGTTACATTGTGACGTTTGGCACACCCAAAGCACTCCTACGGTATCCGGGAGTTGCACAATCTCATGGTCTAAGGAAATGATACTTGACATTTGGAAAATCTCTAGCTAAACGAACTACACGACCTTTGAGCTATGCTTAGGATTGGGTCTTGTCCATCACATCATTCTCCTAATGATGTGATCCCGTTATCAATGACATCCAATGCCCATAGTCAGGAAACCATGACTATTTGTTGATCAACGAGCTAGTCAACTAGAGGCTCACTAGGGACATGTTGTGGTCTATGTATTCACACGTGTATTACGATTTCCGGATAACACAATTATAGCATGAATAACAGAAAATTATCATGAACAAAGAAATATAATAAGAACCATTTTATTATTGCCTCTAGGGCATATTTCCAACAGTCTCCCACTTGCACTAGAGTTCAATAATCTAGTTACATTGTGATGAATCGAACACCCATGGAATTCAGGTGTTGATCATGTTTTGCTCTAGGGAGAGGTTTAGTCAACGGATTTGCTACATTCAGGTCCCTATGTACTTTACAAATATCTATGTCTCCATCTTGAACATTTTCACGAATGGAGTTGAAGCAACGCTTGATGTGCCTGGTCTTCTTGTGAAACCTGGGCTCCTTGGCAAGTGCAATAGCTCCAGTATTGTCACAAAAGAGTTTGATCGGCCCCGACGCATTGGGTATGACTCCTAGGTCGGTGATGAACTCCTTCACCCAGATTGCTTCATGCGCTGCCT
>NW_021244995.1:0-518 GCF_002162155.2 Triticum dicoccoides | reverse complement strand
ACGAGAAATATATACGGAGCTGTGGCACAAGGATTACCTTGCGCCCTGAATATCTTCATCCTGATCGATCGATCAGTTTATGCAGGTAGGATGATTGCTTAAGGGTGCTAACATCTGTGGGTTGCTGGCAAGCCGCACTGTACCGCAAAGCAATCCTCCTCTGATATTCCGGGGAGATAGATGATTGATAAATGCGCACTCGGTGCAGAGTTATAGGTGTTTCCTGCTCACCGCGTCAGTAAATTGTGTTTCTGGTCAAGACTTTTCTTGCTTCCTTCAGTCAAATCCTTTTGCCGTGCCACTCGTGGAAGGAAAATGATGGCCCAAGTAAGACGTGCAGTTTCTACTCAAAACAGACCTGGAAGAGAAATTAAGTGCTCCAGAGACTTGTCCACATAAATCTTATTTGTGCTATATTCTTTTCAGCACTGGACAAGTTGACGCTGAATGGGTCAAGTCAAAGTCCATGAAAAGTTGTGGCTATGGCTTCGGCTGCGTACATGGAACTTAAAGACATG
>NW_021244994.1:0-425 GCF_002162155.2 Triticum dicoccoides | reverse complement strand
AAGATTTCAAATGGACTATCATATTTTAGAGTGTAGATACACTCATTTTGCTTCGTATGTAGTCACCTGTTGAAATCTCAAGAAAGACAAATATTTAGAAACGAAGGGAGTATCTGACATGTAATCTATAAGTCAACAAACTTTATAAAAAAACACCTGTCATGCACCTTGCTTTTCTCTCTTTTACTTTGCCTTCTCTCCGTTTCCCATCGCTGGGAAGATAACTTCCGTCAAAAGTAACGAGGATTAGTGAGTATCATACCCTACAACAATGCGCTTCTAGGCCACGTCAAGTTTTTTACAAGTTCTACAGTGATTGGGCTTTTTTAGAACTGTTCGTTGATCTCAATCGAATGGCACACAAATAGCTAGTACTGGGTAGTACTCGGATAGAAGTATTCGAAAGTACTACAGCTTGTGGGGTC
>NW_021244993.1:0-452 GCF_002162155.2 Triticum dicoccoides | reverse complement strand
TGTGTACCAGATCGGATGTGTGCCTTGCTATTAGTTTAGCAGGGAGGTACCAAAGTAATCCAGGAGTGGATCACTGGACAGCGGTCAAGAACATCCTTAAATACCTGAAAAGGACTAAGGATATGTTTCTCGTATATGGAGGTGACAAACAGCTCGTCGTAAATGGTTACGTCGATGCAAGCTTTGACACTGATCCGGATGACTCTAAGTCACAAACTGGATACATGTTTTTATTAAATGGTGGAGCTGTCAGTTGGTGCAGTTCCAAGCAGAGCGTCGTGGCAGGATCTACGTGTGAAGCGAAGTACATAGCTGCTTCAGAAGCAGCAAATGAAGGAGTCTGGATGAAGGAGTTCATATCCGATCTAGGTGTAATACCTAGTGCATCGGGTCCAATGAAAATCTTTTGTGACAATACTAGTGCAATTGCCTTGGCAAAGGAATCCAGATTT
>NW_021244992.1:0-1048 GCF_002162155.2 Triticum dicoccoides | reverse complement strand
ACAACTTACTTGAAGGATCTTACTCAATCCATAGGTAGATATGGTGGACTCTCATGGCAAAACTGGTTTAAGGGTATTTGGAAGCACAAGTAGTATTTCTATTTGGTGCTAAGAATTTGGCTAGCATGAGGGGGAAAGGCAAGCTCAACACGGTAGAGGATCCATGAAAACATACTTTATCTCGGATGTAAGAAAACACAACTCATTATCTCATCTTCCTTGTCCAACTTCAACTCTTTTAGCATGTCATATTTTAATGAGTGCTCCCGATCATAAAAGATGTCAATGACAATATATCTATATGTGAAACCTCTCTTTCCTTATTACTTCCTATTAATTGCAACGATGACCAAAGCTATATTTGCCAATTCCCAACAACTTTTAATCACCACACTCTCTATGTGAAGTCATAACTTTCACTAAGATCAATATGAACTCTTTGATTCTTTTTATTCTTTTTCTACTAATCACCCAAGATCATGGCAAAATACTCAAGCCCTTGACTCAACACTAATCTTTATTATATAGCTCACGGACTCGATTACAAAGAAGGATCGTAAAGCAAAACTCAAAACTAGATCATGCCATGACTTTATTCTACTAAATCAAGATACTACTAAGAGGATCGAACTAAGAAAAATGGTAAAGATAGGAGTTGTGATGGTGATACGATACCAGGGCACCTCCCCCAAGCTTGGCAGTTGCCAAGGGGAGTGCCCATACCCATGTTATTATATCCTCGGGGGTGATGGAGGTGGTGATGATGACGGTGGATAATCGCACATTGAGCGTAAAAGTTCCTCCAACTTGCGGATAATGCCCTTGAGCCCAGCAATATGATCCTTCAACAAAATATTCTCCTATGTAAGATACTTGTTCTGTATGCGGGCTAACTGAATCATCTTTAAAGCTTCAATCTCTGTTGGATTGAAAAGGTTAGGTAAGGGTTGAGGGATGTATTCTTCGTTCACCACCGGAGCTTGAACCTCCATGGCCTTCTTGATCCTTTCATCCTTGTTGATTTCTTCTGGTTCCTCTCTTTTCAAAT
>NW_021244991.1:0-1061 GCF_002162155.2 Triticum dicoccoides | reverse complement strand
TTTTTTGATAAAAAGTATATATTAATATCGCAAAGATATCAATTACACCCAGCCGCTGCAACAACGCAATGCCCAAATGACATGACGGATGCACACAGCCAAAAAATAAGAAGAAACAAAAAAAGTCCCGCTACAGTGTTTCAGGCCTTGCAGCAGCAGCAGAACTACCTCCAAGACAACACCTGATGTCCACGTTCTCCAAAAGTGACGCCTCCAAGGAGGAAAATATGCACCAACACCATCATCGTCCGATCGTAGATCTTGTTGTTTTCACCCCGGAGATAATCCCTGCTCTCAAAACAATGCCTTCAACAAGACCATTGCCAGGCACAACCAATTAAGGACAGAACTTGGATTTTCACCCTGAACCAAAGACTTTGAACTTCACATGTGCTGTCGGCCCCACTTACATATCGCTGCTACGAATCCCGAAACTCCAAGCAAGTTCCTCAACGCCGTAGACTCCAGTCACCATTTCTAGTCCTCCAATCTCAGCTTCCATGACATTCTCCACCTCTGACATCACCATGGAGCTAAACATAACTCTGATGGCAACAGATAGCAGAGCTTCGCGCCGCTCGCTCTTTAACAGAGAACCAATGGGCACGACCAAATCTCACCTGATCCAGCAATCTCCTGGCATACCACGCCCAGGGCCATTGAACGGCCTGTGCGAGTTGTGCGCTCGCACAGGGCCCCCAAATCACTGGGGCCCCCAATTAGGTCCATATATGTATGTCTGAAGTCTAAAAAAATTCAGTTTGAGCCTTCGTGGGTCTAGTCCGCTCATGGCATTGAGCCATAGGAGCTGCCCCTCATCACGTGGATCAATCCTAGTGATCGTAGACGAAACGGCAACCCCAGCGTAGCAAGTGCACGTACTCCGTAACTTACATTTCTTATTCCCTAATCGCTTCGCTTTCCATCTCATCTTTGCTTTGATTGAATCGGCAGTGATCGCTTTGCAGCCAGGCGACAGGCGGAACAGGCGGAAGCGGAACTGCACAGGAACTTGCAAGCGCGAGACGCCACCGTGCCGGCGGCCGGCCGACACTAGCGTG
>NW_021244990.1:0-1202 GCF_002162155.2 Triticum dicoccoides | reverse complement strand
AGTCTTCATCAGTGTCAACGATCACGTCATCGGTATCACGTCTATCGAGAGGGGACAAATACCGGCAACACAGAAAGGAACACAATCAATGCAATGCACAATATGATGCATGATCATGACATGGCAAAATGAATGTGTTTTGGGCTAATGCAACTAGCAACAGATTAAATGAAGTTGGTTTGAATATAAAATTCAAATTCAAACTCCATATGTGATTAAATAAATGCCCTTTAATTGATTTGTGCTAAACAGCACCTATAAGTTGTTCTAACATGCATGAAAATGGTACAGATGGATTCCTTGAATTTTTCTGATAATTTTTCATATATAAATTATTTAATTTGGAGTTACGGTTAATTTTCTATGATTTATTGAAGTTTTAGGCATTTTCTGGAATTTCCTGAATTATAATAAATCCAGAAAATCAATTACTGCGTCAGCCTGACGTCAGTGTGACGTCAGTGGTCAACGGGACATGGTTCGGGTCAAACCTGACAGTGGGTCCCGCGTGTCAGTGTGATTAGCTTAACTAAAATTAATTAAAACTAATCCTAATAGTTAACAGGGCTGGGCCCCACCTGTCATTGACTCAGGAGAGTCAACCGGGGCCCACCCGTGGTCAAAGTCAAAGTCGGCTGCCGGCGTTTAGCCGCCGGCGAGCCCGACGCGGCGGCGAGAGTGGTTTTGGCCACTCCGGCGACCAAATGGGCCGCGGAGGGCATCTAGGAGGAGCTGGGGACGAGCCGAAGCTCTTGGTGGAGTCAGTTGCGCTCGGGGCGGCCGGAATCGGTGCCGGCGGCGACCTAGGCGGCCGCCGGAGCTCGGGCGAGCTCGGGCTCGACGCTGTGGTGCACTAGAGGGGAAACGGAAGGGCGCTGCAGGCTCCTGGGAGGGCGGCGAACTTGGTAGCATGCTCGGGCGCCAGCTGGGGTGGCCCTGGCCACGGCGGCGCCATGGCCGGCGGCGGGGAGTTTCCGGTGAGGTGGAAACGGCGGCTACGGAGACCGAACAAACACGGGGCTAGGGGGAGAGGATGAGGAGTTCACCGTGGAGAGGGAGAGGTGGTCAGCGGGCTTGGGGGCGTCCTGTCGGCGGCGAATTCGGCGACAGCGATCGGCGGGTCCGAGGAGGGGAAGAACGTCGGGGCGGCGCTTCGGGGCTTCTCCGGTCGCGTGTGACGGCGGGGAGGGCGAGGGCGGCAC
>NW_021244989.1:0-1828 GCF_002162155.2 Triticum dicoccoides | reverse complement strand
CTCACGCACACACACCAATTTATTCACATTTTGCATTTGGCGTGCAGAATAGATACTCTGAAGACACGTCTGACAGTAGCTGCGCCAGAGGACCTGAATCAACTTCGAGAAATTGTTGTGCCATATGAAAAGAGGATCTATACTGAAGCAACAAATCAGGTAATTTAACCTATGTTCGGCTCTTCGCTACTTCTTAGAGCAGAGCACACACTAGTTATGGGCCGGGTTTTCTAATGAAGCTCCAGTTGTTCTAGATGTTATGCATGTTACATAAATGATAGACCAACACGCCGATCCTGATCTCGGTTATCATCGGTCACAAGTTGAATTTTGTAGTGTCATCATACCTTGAGTGACTTCGGTTAGTTACTCTTCCAGTTCATATTTCTATGCATCCGATTATTATAGATGAAATAAAAATATCTCCTGTTAAAACGATAGTAAGCCCAAGTCCATGGGATGGGCAATGGTATACAATCATTTATCTCAAACCAGAAATCAAAAAAATACATTACACCCTCCTTGCCTCTACTTGAATTGTCTTCACCTTAATTGCATCTACTCCAGTCTGGTAAAAAATTTAATTGTATTTATTTGGTTGTGGTATACCATATCACTATTTCCATTTAAAATTATGTTTGTCTAGCTTATTTATGGCAAACCTAGGTGCAGTTTGCAACACTTCATAATTTTGCCTCACTCACTTTTGGTGAATATTTATTGATTCTGTCACTATTTTCATTTGAATTTTCTTTTCATATCGCTTATTTTAAGCAGTTTGTTTTGCTATTCAGATGACATTTCTTGAATTCAAATATCGAAAGCTGAAACAACTTCTCGACTGTGTTAAACTGCTAATCAAACTAGAATTGTGGGTTGCAAGCCACTATTAGTGATTTGGTATAGAACTTCACATCATTTTCTTTTGTATTACTCAGTCTGATTATTTGCCGAAGATTTCTCTGAAAATGCTCTCTATGGAGAAGAAGAGACAACAGGTTAGTAGGAATGCTCACCTAATTTCAGATCAAAACAACTCCAGTAAGGTATGATAGTCTACTGAGTTTTGTAAAATTCATCGTCTTCGCTTGGATGCCAATGTTTTTTAATGCGTCAAGTGCTGAGATTATGTGCTTTATTGATTTAAATCACCCTCCACCATCTCCAGCATAATGCATAAGAATTGTGTATCTAGCTTGTGTCATGTGTATGTAGTTATTAAAGCCGGAGTGACATGGTAAGTGCCTCGGTTCAATCTGTTGGTTCAGTCAAATATTATTGCAGGTTTTCCCCCCTAGATAGTAGGGAGGTTGAGCCAGATTATGCTGGATCCCATAAAGAAAATCATTGATTAGCAATCTATTGGAGTGATTTTTCTAATCCAACTTCCTCGATACTAATTTGTTCTCTTCTCACGTGAAATTTGGTATATCATCACCTCTCTTGATATTACCAGCAAGTTTCATCCTTCCACTATGCACCGGCGCTTCTGGAGGCCTGCGTTGTATGTACCAAGCAATCTCAGGCAATGTTGGCCAAGCTTGGTGCTACCCCTACTCTTTCACGTATATCATCATTCTAGAGCCAGTCCTTTTTCCTGCTATCACATATCCATCTGAGCATATGCATCTTTGATACAACTAACCGATGGACATTTCACCTTTTAGTAGGCCAACATTCCACGCCACACAACATCGCAGGTCGCATCGACGTCCTATAGAACATACCTTTTACTTTTGTGACACTTTTGTCACGTAGAACATTAGAAGCTTGACGCCACTTCGTCCATACGCCACTGATTCAATGGTTCACATCTTTATTTATATCA
>NW_021244988.1:0-8439 GCF_002162155.2 Triticum dicoccoides | reverse complement strand
AGAGTGCCTCTTGACCTCCTGGTGGTCGAGTGAGTCTTTGTGGTCGAGTCCTTCAGGCCAGTCGAGTGAATCCTCGTTGGTCGACTGGAAGGTGACCTCTTCTAAGGATGTCTTGGGGTAAGTTACTTGGATCAGGTCCGTGACCCTACCCTAGGTACATAACCCCATCATTAGCCCCCGAATGGATTGAGGCTTCGAGTGAAGAAGGAGTTGATGTCGTTTCCGATTAATCTTTGTGCTCCGGTTGTGCGCTGTTCTGGACCGAAGAATCCCTTTGTCGACAAGGAACAACTTGCCTTCAGTCGACTTGATCCATTCTGTTTTTGCGTCGAGTGACCTTTCAGGCTTCGATGATCTCCGAGCGACGGATCGCCGGAAACACCGCGCCTGACAGACTGATTTGTTGCTCGCGGATTCCGCGGGATGCGAAATTTCGGGGCGCGCGCGAAGCGGGGCGGACCGCGGCGTTCGGATGGGACGGGGCATGGAAGCCTCGATCTCCGCGCCGCCTTTTTCGCCACGTATCCCGTCTGCATAACTGTTCCAGATATGATTAGATCGACCGGGCCCACCTGCCATCCACTCGGAAGGGACCTTATAAATGTGCCCGGCGAGGATTTCTGCGCTGCGCCTTAGCATTCTCCCCCTCTCTCTGCTTCCTTCCTCCCTGCTCAGCGTGCTCGCTCTCGCCCCCGCACCACTTCCCTTCGCGCATCTCGCCGGCGACCATGGCCAAGGAGAAGACGGCGGCGCTGGAGCATGCAAAGAAGGCGTCGGCGTCGGAGAAGGCGAAGGGGAGATCCACCAGCCGCGGAGGGTCCTCGTCCAGATCCCGCTTGCCGAAGGGCTGGGTCCAAGGAGACTGGATCCAGTCGACCATCACAGAGAAGGACCTCCTCGACATGGCCAACGAGGGCTTGATCCCTCACGGAGCTACGAGGTTGCCGGGGGAGGAGTGGCAGCCACAGCCAGAAGAGGGTGAGTGTGTGCTTTTGGCCACTCATGTTGATCGTGGGTTTTCCTTGCCGCCAAGTATTTTCTTCCGTGGCTTCTTGAATTTCTTTGGAGCTCAGCTTCACCACTTTACCCCAAACTCCATTGCCTATCTTGCTGCATTCGTGTCCATGTGTGAGGGTTTCTTGGGCTGTCGACCGCACTGGGGTTTGTTCAAACATATATTCACGTGTCGCTCTCAGACTGTGAAGAAGGCGAGCCCAGGTGATGAGAAAACCCGAGTCGTCCAAATGTGCGGGGGCCTGGGGATCCAGGTGAGGAATAAGAGCACCTTCCCGCCCATGACCTTTCCCGAGTCCGTCAGAGGCTGGCAGTCGACTTGGTTCTACTGCCAGGTCCAGTCGACGCCAGGGCAGTCGAGTGGACTCCCTCCGTTCACCATGGACCGAGTGAACAAGCCTTCCCCTCTGAAGCTGATTCCGGAGGAGAGAGCCGACGTGAAGATGTTGATGGAGCGCGTGGTGCAGTTGGTTCGGGAGGGAGTGACAGGCATGGACCTCTTGGAGGTTTTCCTCAGGCGTCGCATCCAGCCTCTCCAGTTCCGGAGCCACTGCATGTGGTTGTACCGTGGGACCGAAGACGAGACCAGAGTCCATCCAGAAGCAGTCGACGATGTCACTCTGGAAAGATGGATGGCGGCCGTCACCGGAAACAAGGACAATCCGCGCGGAGCCAGAAGGATTCCTCCACTCGACCACAACAGCGATCCAGATAAGGTACACTTGCCCTGCTCTCCACTGCATTCTTGTCGCATTCAACTCTGTTTACTCTGTCGACTGGTCGACTGATCATTGTCCTCATATCTGCTAGGCCCTCACCAAGCTATACTCGATGCCCAATGGGGCGCAAGCTTCGACTGAGGAGGGCGAGGCGAGCGGAGGCGAGAGCCAGGAAGAGGAGGAATGGGACTCGGATGTCGCAGAGGACGATGACGACGATGATGATGATGTCGGTGATGAAGACGACGCGGAGGACGAGGAGGAGGAGGAGGAGGAGGTCGTGCCACCGCGCTCGGAAAGGCGGTCGAAGCTCGTCCACGACCCTTCGACTGAACGTGTCAAGGGGGTTGCGATGCAGTCGACCAAGCGCCCTAGGACCACCTCTCCAGCGCCGACTGAAAAGGCGCCGAAGCAGCCCAGGGCGACCTCGTCGAAGCCGATCAAACTCCTGCCGAAGATGAAGGTGTCCATCCCCACCATATCAGGGTAATTGTGCTGTTCATATTTTCTTATTCTGTGAGAACTTTATCTCTGGTCGACGCTGAAGTTAGTCGACTGATCTTTTGGAGTTGCAGTGCTGCTACTTCTGAGACCTCGGCCCGGGCTGACGACCACGAGATGGAGGATGCAGCAACTTCGAACCCAGGTACTGTATTCTTAACATCGTCCGTAGTCGACTGACTCGCGATCTCTGATCCTGATCCTTCTCCGCAGCTCCACCCAACACTGTTATCAATCTCCCAGACGACGACGAGGAGGAAGAAACACTGGCACGCAGGAGGAGTCGGAAAGCGTCCGCCAGTAAGGTACCTCAGGATGTGACGGCGCCTGAGATTCTGACTGTGGAGGAAGGGAACACCACTCGACACACGGTGTCCTTCGCAAATCCACTGACGAGTGCTCAGCAGCCCTCCCTCTTTACGACGCACCACGTCCCAGAGGATCAAGCTGGCGCAGCGAAGGAGGCAATACGCCAGGCGGGACTCATGATGGAGCAGCTGAAGACCATCCGGGACGCGAGCCAGGCAGCTTATGACGCCAGTTCTGCCCTCCAAAGCAATGTCCAGGTCAGTCGACCGCTGTTTGTTCTGTTGGATATGCTACCAAAAAATTTTCTTTTCCGGAATTTATATTAGTCACCTACTGGGTGTGTCGAATAAACTCCGTGTTAGCGGGGGCACGCTGAGTGCACCCGCTGGGTGTAGTCCCCAAGGCTAAGGTCGACTGCTGGCAGTCGGCCTTAGGCTTTATGATGTCAATCTTTCTGTCAGTCGACTGGTCGACTGGACTTCACAAACCGGTGGGGGCACGCTGAGTGCACCCACTGGGTGTAGTCCCCAAGGCTAAGGTCGACTGCTGGCAGTCGGCCTTAGGCTTTATAATGTCAATCTTTCTGTTAGTCGACTGGTCGACTGGACTTCACAAACCGGTGGGGGCACGCTGAGTGCACCCACTGGGTGTAGTCCCCGAGACTGTGGTCGACTGCTTGCAGTTGATCACAGTCTTAGAGAATGCATCTCGCACACCTTTTTTTTTGAGGTCGACTGGTCGACTTTGTCTTCAACAGGATTAGTGGGGGCACGCTGAGTGCACCCACTGGGTGTAGTCCCCGAGACTACGGTCGAATGCTTGTATTTGGCTGTAGTCTTAGAAACGTGTGCTTATCCCTTTTTCACTCGGAAGTGATTTATATTTGACATTTAGTCGATTGGTTCTTCGCAGAACTCTTGTGATCTTGTGGCTCGCTACTCAGAGCTGGAACAAAAACATACTCAAGTCGAGCTGAGCTTGAAGCTGGTTCAGGAGAAGCTGACAAAGGCAAAGGAGGAGACCGAAGGTATGTTTGGTGAGACCCTGACGACTGCTTTTCCTCTTGCTTGTTTCAGCACCTGATCTTGCTGTAACTTGCAGGCAAGGTAAGGGAGGCCCAGCAGAAGAAAGACCTTGAGCTAGCTGAGAAGATCAAGCTTGCTGACGAGAAGTTAGCTTCAGTCACCAAGCTCGAACAAGACAATACCAATCTGAAAGCTGCTCTTGGGATTGCCAACAAGGAGGTCAGTCGACTGAAAACTGACAAAGCTGCCCTGACCGACCGAGTCAGCAAATTGACTGAGAAGAAAACTGAACTGGAGGCCTTCCTGAGTGGCCTTGCCAAGAAGCTGTTTCTTATGCTTGAAGGTAAACCTCCATGTTTGGCAAATATTTCCAATTGTGGCTTTTTCCATTCGACTATCCCCTTGACTTAACGATCACCCTTGCAGAATTTTGTCAAAACTTTGAAGAAGAAACTAGCCGACTGGAGCCAAACCTTGACCCCGTCAATTCTCCGGTGAACGAGGAAGTTGCCATGGATGTTTTCCGACTGGAGTCTCGTGTTGCAGCTGTCGTGGACTATCTCGCAAGGCTGAAGGCCGCCACGTCTCGCATCGACTCGACGCTCTGGCCTGAGGAGACACTTCAGAATGACCTTGAGTCGCTGATGGCCCGCTTGAACACGATCCCTGGTCGAGTGCAGGAGTGGAAGAAGTCCTCGGCTCGATGTGGTGCAGATGTCGCTCTGTGTCTGGCCCGAGTCCACTGCAAAGATGCGCGAGAAGAGAAGCTGGCGGCCCTTCGGGTGGCCAATACCAAGAAGCACGACTTCAGATCCTTTATGGAAACTTTCCTTGCAGCTGCCACTCGGATCGCCGACGGGATTGACCTTGATGAATTTGTTGCACCTTCCAGCCCTCCACAGGAGGGGTAAAAAACTTCTTCTGGCTCGACGCTTTAAATTTGCCTCGGTATGCCGAGTGGAATTGTAACCGACAAACCTTAACAGGGTTGACGCCTGAGCACTTTCGGTTCCTTTAGATATCAATTCAAACTTGAATTTGGCGCTTGAACATGATTGCCTTCGGCTCGGAATGTCTTTTGCAGGTTCAAAGCAAGGTGCCTGTGCTGCAATCGACTTATTCTTTAGTCCACTTAGACGAGCACTGGGCTGCAGCTAAGCCCCCGAGTGAGAGGGTTGCTCTTCACTCGGTAGGATTTTTGTAACTTAGGCGAGCACAGGGCCGCAGCTAAGCCCCCGAGTGAGAGGATTGCTCTTCACTTGGTAGGATTTTCACAACTTAGGCGAGTGCTTGGACTGCAGCTAAGCCTCCGAGTGAGAGGGTTGCTCTACCACTCGGTAGGATTTTTATAACTTAGGCGAGCACGAGGCTGCAGCTAAGCCTCCGAGTGGAAGGCTGGCTTACCACTCGGTAGGATTTTTACAACTTAGGCGAGTGCTTGGACTGCAGCTAAGCCTCCGAGTGGAAGGCTGGCTTACCACTCGGTAGGATTTTTATAACTTAGGCGAGCACGAGGCTGCAGCTAAGCCTCCGAGTGGAAGGCTGGCTTACCACTCGGTAGGATTTTGATAACTTAGGCGAAACGGATTCGCAGCTAAGCCTCCGAGTGGGAGTCTGGTTCACCACTCGGTAGGAATTTGATACCTTAGGCGAAACGGATTCGCAGCTAAGCCCCCGAGTGAGAGGGTTGCTCTCCACTCGGTAGGATTTTTACAAACTTAGGCGAAACGGATTCGCAGCTAAGTCACCCACTGAGGGGAATTTCATTGGACAAAAAATAAAAAGTGACAGATATTATGGAGGAACTATGACACTTATTATTTTGGGGTCCATGAACTACAGAAGTACTTTATTGCAACTCATCCGAGTGATAAAGCTTAAGTGTAAAACGGGCGGAGTAGCTCCGCGTTCCAAGCTCGGGGCTCGTCGATATTATGCTCGACGTTGTAAAGACGATACGCCCCGTTGTGGAGAACCTTGGTGACGATGAAGGGGCCTTCCCAAGAAGGAGCAAGCTTGTGTGGTTTGTGCTGATCTACTCGGAGAACCAAATCCCCTTCCTGGAAGGCTCGACCTCTCACATTTCGGGCGTGGAAACGCCGCAGATCTTGTTGGTAGATGGTCGACCGGATCAGAGCCATCTCCCTTTCTTCCTCTAAAAGGTCGACTGCGTCCTACCGCGCTTGTTCAGCTTCTGCTTCGCTGTAGATTTCAACTCGAGGAGCATTGTGGAGAAGATCACTCGGCAAGACTGCCTCAGCTCCATAGACCAAGAAGAATGGAGTTCTTCCGGTCGACCGATTAGGCGTGGTCCGCAGTCCCCAGAGTATAGATGGAAGTTCGTCGACCCAAGCTCCAGCCGCGTGTTTGAGATCACGCATCAGTCGAGGCTTCAGTCCCTTGAGAATCAGTCCATTAGCTCGCTCTGCTTGTCCATTCGACTGCGGATGGGCGACTGATGCGTAGTCGACTCGTGTGCCCTGGGAGTTGCAGAAAGCTCTGAATTCCTCTGAGTCAAAGTTCGACCCATTATCCGTTATGATGCTGTGCGGGACTCCATATCTGAATATTAGTTCCCTGATGAAGCTAACAGCAGTACCGGTGTCAAGGCTCTTGATTGGTTTAGCCTCGATCCACTTGGTGAACTTGTCGACTGCCACCAGTACATGCGTGAAGCCACTTCGTCCCGTTCTCAAAGGACCGATCATGTCCAGCCCCCAAACTGCAAAAGGCCAGACGAGTGGGATGGTCTTCAAAGCTGACGCAGGCTTGTGCGACATATTCGAGTAGAACTGACATCCCTCGCACTTATCCACTATCTCCTTTGCCATCTCATTCGCCTTGGGCCAGTAAAATCCGGCTCGGTATGCTTTGGCCACGATGGTCCGAGAGGACGCATGATGACCACAGGTCCCCGAGTGAATATCATTGAGGATGAGTCGACCTTCTTCTGGTGTTATGCACTTCTGACCAACTCCCGTCGCGCTTTCTCTGTATAATTGTCCTTTGATTACGGTAAAGGCTTTAGATCGACGGACGATCTGTCGAGCTTCTTCCTCATCCACCGGAAGCTCTTTCCTCAAGATATATGCGACATACGGAATCGTCCAGTCGGGAATGACCACCAAAACCTCCATGATCAAGTCGTCCACTGCTGGGACTTCAACTTCAGTCGGATCTGTGGCGCTCTTGGGCTGCGGAGTTTCTTCGGTGAAAGGATCTTCTTTGACTGACGGAGTGTGTATATGCTCCAGGAACACACCACTCGGAATGGCTTCTCTCTTGGAACCTATCTTTGCTAGATCATCAGCTGCTTGATTTTTCAGTCGGGGTATATGATGGAGCTCCAACCCCTCGAACTTCTTCTCCAGCTTCCTCACTGCACTGCAGTATCCAGTCATGGCTGGGCTTCTCACGTCCCACTCTTTCATCACCTGATTGACCACTAGATCCGAGTCGCCATAGACCATTAGGCGACGGACGCCGAGTGAAATGGCCATGCGCAACCCATATAGGAGGGCCTCATATTCTGCCTCATTGTTGGAGGAGTCAAAGTGAATCTGGAGCACATAGCTAAGCTTATCTCCTCTGGGGGAAACCAGGACGACCCCAGCACCGGAACCATTCAACATCTTAGAGCCATCGAAAAACATGGTCCAATGCTCCGAGTGAACTTCAGTCGACTGCTGTTGTTCAATCCACTCGGCGAGGAAATCTGCTATCGCCTGGGACTTAATGGCTTTCTTTGCCTCAAACTTGATATCAAGGGGAAGAAGTTCAATCGCTCATTTGGCCACTCGACCAGTTGCGTCTCTGTTGTGCAAAATCTCTGATAGTGGAGCGTCGCTGACGACTGTGATGGAATGGTCAGAGAAATAATGAGCAACCTTCTTTGTGGTCATGTATATTCCATACACAAGCTTCTGATAATGAGGATATCTCTGCTTGGATGGAGTCAAGACTTCAGACAAATAATACACTGGGCGCTGAACTTTGAGAGCTTTTCCTTCTTCTTCCCGCTCGACCGTTAGCACAGTACTGACGACTTGTCCTGTGGCTGCGATGTAGAGCAACAGAGGCTCTTTGCTGATTGGAGCAGCAAGCACCGGCTGGGTGGAGAGCAGAGCTTTTAGCTCGGCAAACGCTGCATCAGCTTCTGGAGTCCACTCGAACTTGTCAGCCTTCTTCATCAGTCGGTAAAGAGGCAGTGCCTTTTCACCGAGTCGTGAGATGAATCGACTTAATGCGGCCAAGCATCCAGTAAGCTTCTGGACATCGTGCACTCGCACAGGGCGTTTCATTCGGAGGATAGTGCCAATATTCTCTGGGTTAGCGTCGATTCCCCGTTCGGAAACGAGAAAACCGAGTAACTTGCCACCAGGAACTCCAAATGTGCACTTTGATGGATTGAGCTTGATATCATACCTTCTGAGGTTGGCAAATGTTTCGGCGAGGTCAGCGAGCAGGTCGGAACCTTTTCGTGACTTGACAACAATATCATCCATATAAGCTTCCACATTCCGACTGATTTGGGTGAGTAGACACTTCTGAATCATTCGCATAAAAGTGGCTCCGGCATTCTTGAGGCCGAATGGCATGGTGATATAGCAGAAGCACCCGAATGGAGTGATGAAAGCTGTTTTTACCTCATCGGGCCCGTACAGACGGATCTGGTGGTACCCGGAGTAAGCATCTAAAAAAGACAACCTCTCGCATCCCGCGGTCGAGTCAACAATTTGATCTATGCGAGGGAGAGGAAAGTGATCTTTCGGGCAGGCCCGGTTGATGTGCTTGAAATCAATGCACATTCGGAGCGACTTGTCCTTCTTAGGAACCATGACGACATTAGCGAGCCACTCGGAGTGGTATAT
>NW_021244987.1:0-543 GCF_002162155.2 Triticum dicoccoides | reverse complement strand
TTTTCGCGGTCTCTATGAAAGCCCATAAAAGGCCCATCAACATAGAAGTACCTGGCCCAGATTGACCAAACGAAAAGGGCTAAACCAAACCAAGAATACATATTCCCTTTAATAGTAGGATAATTCCTTTTTTAATTTAGTAGCCCCAACACATTGAAGCCTATGGATCCTTCCTTTCAATATAGAAATCAACATAGAAGTACCTGGCCCATATTGACCAAACGAAAAGGACTAAACCAAACCAATAAAAGGACGCAGTCTTTCCTTTAGTTTGCTCATTCGCTTAATTAGTTACATCGAAGATCTAGACAGGAGGTCCTGTGTTCAATTCCCACAATGTTGATTTATTTTGACCCAATTATTTTTCGCGGTCTCTATGAAAGCCCATAAAAGGCCCATCAACATAGAAGTACCTGGCCCAGATTGACCAAACGAAAAGGACTAAACCAAACCAAGAATGCCTATTCCCTTTAATAGTAGGATAATTCCTTTTTTAATTTAGTAGCCCCAACACATTGAAGCCTATGGATCCTTCCTTTCAAT
>NW_021244986.1:0-550 GCF_002162155.2 Triticum dicoccoides | reverse complement strand
CAATTACAGTTTGGAAATACTATTTTAGTTATTCAAAAATTCGAATAATTATGCTCAAACATTTATAATTCATTAGTATGTTGTTTAACCAAAATGTTTTTATAATTATATATACATCATATAAAAATTATAAATATAAGCTATTATACACCAGTGAATATTCATAATTAATTCTTAAATATTATTATACATAATTTTTATAAATTAAATATAATACATGTGTGTAAAAAAATGTTTGTATTTACTATACATTTTTCCTAATATTATCCATGAATGTATATTTTAAATGTTTGTATTTAGTAAACTTTTTTGAACACTTATGGCTTATATTTAAAATTTAATTTTCTTAATAGTAAGTGAATATTTCTAAAAATTACATGAATATGTTTATTATCTTAATTTATTGCATATAGGGAAAATCCATCCTACCACCTGGGGGTAGTTACCCCACATGTCTCATATAGTATCATGTAGATATACTACTTCATCATTCTAAATATGTTCATATATTATATTTAAGATATTTCAAAGCAAGTTACATGAAAAAAAA
>NW_021244985.1:0-2030 GCF_002162155.2 Triticum dicoccoides | reverse complement strand
TGACACTTGTGGGTTCTTCTTCTTCGCGTGTTTTCTGAGGGGTGGCGTGGCTTGTTGATTCTGCGACGACTGGTCGGGTAGCGCTTTCTCCTTTTTCCCAGTTAGTCTCCTCTGGCGATAGATTCACTATAGAATACCGACGCCATGATAGCCCTAAGGGTGAGCCTGGGCAAATAATGAAAAGATCGGGGGATGGAGATCCAAGACAACATGAGCACATCTCAGACATGTGCTATAGCTAGGCCTTGTGGCATTAGTTTAACGTTATTATTGGAGGCGACAAGGTTGAGATGTTGTCGACATTTTGGAGATGAAAACCAATGCAAAGAGTGATTTTGAAAGGCAGAGGCATGAGTGAATTCGGTTTTCTGCGGGTATAATCGTACATGTGCCTTGGCCCATGCCTAAACGTGCCGGCAAAGTAGAAAAATAAACCATTTCAGCTATATGGTCTTTATGTAGGGTGAAACCAAGGATACACCCGAACACGAAACAACTACGATTGAATGATTTCTTCTTCTTTTTGTTGACACACTTGGATGAAACATTTATGCACGTGGCTGGTGCAAGATACGTGGGGATGAATGGTAGAGGCATACAAGATACGAGGCTGGTGTATGTATGCATGTATCTGTACTTGGCTTTGCCCACTTGAAGAGACATATAAAGTGGCATAGGAATCCGACCTTAAATTATGCTTTAGGCATCGGTCACGTTAGACAGATACTAGTAAGGAATTCAGACTCCCCGGGAACGCTTGATTCCAACAACCGTTTCTTACGGTTCACACTCTTTAATTTAAACTCTTGCACTTTATTACCGTGTTTGCAACAACCTTTCAATATTTTAAACTTCCGTTTTCGCTTTGCTCTCGATCACAACTGACTAGCAAGCATAATATTATAAATCTCTACAAGATACAAAGACCAATTCATGTGCTCTCTGTGTGATCAATACTTTTACTTTTAAAAGACTAGAACTAAACCATGTCCACTTGAAGAACATCACTGTCCACGTGCCAGAACCATGATCGAACACACCAAGTCTTGGACACGCAAGCACGACAGAGAAGGAGAAAAAGAAGATAAACACGTGCCAAGCTCCACCACGCCACCGCGTGCGTCCACGAATATTCGCAAAAACCGCCATGCCCAAAGCTTCCTCCAACCCTCTCTCCCTTCACCAACCCGAGCAAGCAAGCAAAACCAATTGATTGATTGAAGAAAAGTCAGAGAGCGTGCGCGTGCAGGAAAGCACCGGCCACCGGAGCTGCTGCAGGACAAGGTGAGCGCGTCGCCGGCGGACGTCCCCCCGGCGGCAGCTGGGCTCGGCTGTCCTGGCGGGGAAGGAAGCTGCAGGAGCACGACCTAGCTGGAGCAGAAGGGAAACAGAGGAAGCAGGGCGGTCTGCCGGCGGAAACAGAGCAGCAGCCGGGCAACGTGAAATCGCAGTCACCACGGCCGCGGTTCGCGCCGGAGTTCGATGGGATCGACTGCTTCGAGACCATCGTGTGCCATTGATGGCTGATGAATCGCGATATGCTCCTGTTCCCGCTGCGCACGTGACTAGTAATTCTTTCTTCGTTTGATCACACCGTACGATCGGCGTGTTCATCCGTTGTTCAGATGGCCTGACTCCTTAGTTTCCTGACTGCATCAGAGAATCGACGCACTCTCTGAACCTCACTCTCAAAGCCTTCTACGAGATGATGCTGTGCTCTGGCGAGGGAGGTCCCGGGGTCTGCCCCTTTTTGAATGAAAAGAGTCAGCTGAAAATTCAGAAGAAAAAAGGGTGTTTACTGCAGGCCAATAGACTGGGTGGTTCAATATTGATGCTTTCCCCGTGCCCTCTAATTCCGACATTTGCTTGGTTCTTCTCTCGTCAGTTTGTTTTCGTGTCTGCTCACATATATTCATGAATTAACAGGTGAAATAAATGGAGAAGTAAATTCAAAGTGTGTGGATGAATTACTGAAACTTCCTATCTTATCATGCTGATGCCTTTTTTTTTCCCTCGCAAAAAAAAAAAAA
>NW_021244984.1:0-1392 GCF_002162155.2 Triticum dicoccoides | reverse complement strand
AAAAAGGGCACGCCTCCTGATGTGGCAATCCTCTTCTTGCGAGTCTGTCCAATGTCCAACACCTATTTCATAAGGCAAGCCAAGCAAGAAGAGACACGATGATGGTGCCTGAGATTTCCAAATCAGCTCCGCCGAGGGAACTGTTTCGCTTCCCCAAAACTTAGAGGCATACGCTAACCTCACTAAAAAAGGTACCCCTTTGTCTCCCATGACCAAGAAAAGCTGTCTCTACTGCCATGTATGGGCTCCCACATTGTTAGTCTTGTCCATAGTAACAAGAACTCTTGAAGGGCATCGCTTCCCAAGTTGGGTCCAATGTCTGTAGCCCAGGTCCCGTCTAGGGCAACCTGACAAACCATCCATGTGAAACGTATGCGTGTCGAAATCAGGGTATACAGTGTAGGCACAAGCTCCTGAACTCTCATCCCATCCAGCCATCGATCCTTCCAGAAAAGGGTAGTTCGGCCACCACCAATGTTTGCTCTCGTGGCAGCCTGGAATATGAGCTTGGACTCCTTCGGTACTTTGATCACGAACTCCTTCCAATGCCTTTCATTCTCTGTATGTTTTAGCCACGGCCATCTACTCTGCATGGCAACATTCATCCACCGTATGTTAGGAATGCCAAGCCCACCTGCCCATTTGGGCGCATACCGACTCCGACGCCACATCGCGATGCCCACCGCGGGCATCCGTCTTTCTGTACCATAGAAAACCTCTACACACTCTGTTTATTGCTTTCACCGTTTTCATTGGCAAGTCCAGAGCCATCATCGCACTTATCTATATGAGATTGTAATGTGAACTTTATGTATTTCGCTTTCTTTCCCTACCCCCAATCTACTCTGCTGTAAATGTACTCTGGTTTATCAATGTAAAGGTTCAAGCGCCGTATCACCATGAAAAAAAAAGATAAAGCTCTCTCTCCGATTTCATTTATCAGAAGGACCGTGATATTTCGCACATGTGTGGTGGATAGCAAAACTACCACACTCCTCCTTCCTCCTATGTAAATACATACATGCGTGCATTAGGATATAGATTAGGGTGTGACTAACTCTCTTTTCAGGTCCATCCCTCTCTCTAATTACATACATGCACTAGAGGACAAAAAAGTTGATGTCATCATAGATTCTCTCCTATTTCAAAAATTCAAAATGTTTTGTAGCTTAAACCGTTGGTCCAATGCAAAAGCGGTTTTCACATAAAAGATTCGTCGCGATGAGATCTTCGAAACTAGATCCTATGTTGGTATGTTCCGACGAATCTTTTTTCCGGGTCAAAAGTTACCACGCCTCGGCTACATAAGTTACCAAGCCTGTGGTATGCAATTTACCGTGCTATTTCCACATAAGTTACCAGGGTTATATTTTTCAGCAACCCCCCCCCCCC
>NW_021244983.1:39302-81414 GCF_002162155.2 Triticum dicoccoides | reverse complement strand
TAATAGAGCTAATAAAGCACAACAGGAGAAGAATAAGAGTGAAAATCAGATTGTGGCAAAAGAATTTGAGCAACAAATAAAGCCTAATAATAAACCATCTAGTGTTGCTTCTGAAATTAAATTGAAAAGTGCATGTTTATTTGCCACCAAATCTGATATTGATGAGCTAGATTTCAGCAAATTTGTTTGCTATGCTTTTGTGTGCAAAGAGGCATTATTTTCATTCGAGGACGTGCCTTCCTCTTTGCCTCCTGCTGTCACTAACATTTTGCAGGAGTTCGCTGACGTTTTTCCACAAGACGTGCCACCGGGATTACCGCCTATTCGAGGGATTGAGCATCAGATTGACTTAATTCCCGGTGCTTCACTGCCAAACCGTGCACCATACCGTACCAATCCAGAGGAGACGAAGGAGATTATGCGTCAAGTACAAGAGCTTCTCGACAAAGGTTATATACGCGAATCCCTTAATCCTTGTGCTGTTCCTATTATTCTACTGTCGAAAAAGGATGGTACATCACGTATGATAGAGGCGAGGGTCCCGATCTTTCGATGAGGATAACTATCGATTTGGTGGAGACGACTTTGACGATCCGACTACAAACGTGCACGACGTTGCGCCTTAGCAATCGCTAAACCAATCTCCTGAGGTTACTGACGACGCCGGAAGCACGGTCAGCCTGACCACGAAGGTCTATTCCTGCAAGCAATCGAAGAACGAGCAAGAATATGATAAAGCAATCTGAATATTGCAAATATATATGAGGTATTGATAATGGTGGGGATCCGGAAGCGGTCTTGGTCTGGTCGTTGGACACAAACGAAGTACACGAAGTTGCAATGGCTAACTTTTAACTAAACAAATCCCAAGGAAAAGCTACTAGATGGATCTACTTATATAGGAGCAAGGGGTGGAGGCCAACGAGGTGGGAGGACGTCCCAAGGCAGCCTAAAACTAAATCTAGGTCGTACAAGGCCAATGGGCCCAAGTGGAGGTGATGTAACACCTTTGGACTTGTAGTTTGACTCGGATTCTGCTGCAGCATCAGATTGTTTCGTCCACAACTGAACGCTCCGGACGAATTTGAAGGTGATTCCAATTGGGTTGGAAAGTGCACGAAATCTAGTTTCCAACAAAAAAAGAATCACCCAATTCGGAGTCCGTATGAAAAACTTGTGTGCGTTTTGAGTCAGGTGTGTCTGTGCAGTCCGAATCTGAATCCAGAACGTGAGAGACTTGGACTCTATCTTCTCTTGGGCCAAAAGTGACGTGAGAGAACTTTTTGGACAGCAAATAAACATCTCTTTCTTCCTTATCTTCATATGTGGATTGTACAAATGTCCCATACACCTGCAATTAGACAAAACACAAAAGTGTGTGAAGTATTTTTGTTCTGGATAAGATAAATAGATTATTGAATAGTTTGCACTAGAAATCACCTGACAAATATGCATATATGCAATATTTTTGGTCATATCCAAGGTAGTCATGTCCTCATCATCCTCTCCTTCTTGAAAATAAAGCCGTCCTCGGCGTTGCTTAATCTGAAATGTGGCTAACAAAAGAGACAAGGTGTACATGTTGTATATGTATATGTCATCCATTTTTACTTCCCTTGATTTTTGCATATATGACACATGAATAGATGAGTAACTTGCATAGTTCATAAAATCTAAAGCCAAAAAATTAGCACAAGAAGTAGAAGGCATGAAAATATTGCAACTCAGTTTGCACATATAAGTGAAGCTCTTATTCATTTCAAAAGATTGACAATGTTCATCATTAAACCATCCCAACATTGGTGAATAAACCTTACTTGCATCAAATTTACATGCTACAACATGCTTAAATAAGCAAACATGCAATAAGTCATTCAACACAGAATCATCACCAAGATTAGAGGTCATATCAAAATGATTAAACATTGGTTCTTTTGCATCAATAGTTAATTCAATGGGTGCACTCAAAATTGTTGGTATTTCAGTTGTTTGATCACATGGCAAGTTTCAAATCATCCCAAGTAGTAGGTATATAATCAGGGTGTAACCAACAATATTCACTCCACCAAACCAAAGCATAACCAGTGAAAGAACCAACCGCAACCTTAACCTTTTTATGTTCATTGAAATTATGGGAAGCAAATATATTTTTTATCTCGAACTCCCATTCAATATATAAAGCAGGTTTAAAACGGCCATTAAATGATGGTATAGATACATTAACCTGATCATGTGCATTTGGATGTTTGTGCACCTCTCGTGACGGTTGTGGTATTTGTAAAGGTGGTGGCACGTCTCCCGCGATCGACAAAGCCCATGAATTGACTCTGGATCCTGTCATGATTAGTAGAACAAGAAACAAAACCCAAAAATAATGTTCCTATAACTACTAGGATGTGGTGGTAAAACGCTCACAGTAAAGCAAATATCAATGTCTTACAAGTTCTTACCATGCAGCAGGCGGTGATCGGCAACCAGCAGTGTCAAGTAACTCCGAATATTGAGTAAAGCGATTGCCAGGGGAGCGTACGTATACACGGTGTAGAAATATGTGGAGCTGGGTTGGCTATATATGGTAGCAAAAGATTAGCAATAATCAATTCAAAGATGCAATGTTGAATAAACGCTCAACGACGGTACTGTGCTGGTCCTAGGCTAGACCGGACTAGAGACGCGAGCCTAGAACACTAATGAGGTCACGTCGTAGCACAACTAGCATCAATGAAGGATACTAAGTAGCTCTGGACAGCAAGATATAAGTGAAGATCACAACGGCAGTAAAGATAATGAGGTGAAACAACAGCCAAGCAGGATATATCAACAACTTTGTCTCCAACTTTCCTCTGAAAAAGTTTGTGCCGATTTTTTTGTTTTTTTTCTTCTCTTTTTTTTTCCTCACACTTTTTTTTTCTTTCTCTCCTTTTTTTCTCTCTGACTTTTTTTTCTCCTTTTTTTCTCGTTTTTTTCTCTCTTTTTTTCTCCCTCTTTCCAAAACAAACTAGATAAGATGCAGATTGGATCAAGTGAAGATGTGAACGATCTCAACTATTATTATGACAATGAATGGTGGGTAGCACGTGGTGGAAATTGATGGATGGGTGGTGGACAGCGGAAGAGATAATGATGCAGCGGTGGCGTGACTAATGTGAACAGAACTCGAAACTCTAAACGAACTAGACACTAAGACCAGCAACTCGACACGACGATGCAACCGATAATTCAACTATGCAAGCAATGAAAAGAAAATTGCAAAGGCTCAGACTGGCTTGGACCAAGGATGAATAGATCTAACTCTTTTTTGTCGCTTTTTCTTGGACAATAGGTAAGAAAATAAATCTAATCTAGGAAAACTGGAAATTCTCACCGAGCAACCTGAAAACTGATACCACTTAATAGAGGCGAGGGTCCCGATCTTTCGATGAGGATAACTATCGATTTGGTGGAGACGACTTTGACGATCCGACTACAAACGTGCACGACGTTGCGCCTTAGCAATCGCTAAACCAATCTCCTGAGGTTACTGACGACGCCGGAAGCACGGTCAGCCTGACCACGAAGGTCTATTCCTGCAAGCAATCGAAGAACGAGCAAGAATATGATAAAGCAATCTGAATATTGCAAATATATATGAGGTATTGATAATGGTGGGGATCCGGAAGCGGTCTTGGTCTGGTCGTTGGACACAAACGAAGTACACGAAGTTGCAATGGCTAACTTTTAACTAAACAAATCCCAAGGAAAAGCTACTAGATGGATCTACTTATATAGGAGCAAGAGGTGGAGGCCAACGAGGTGGGAGGACGTCCCAAGGCAGCCTAAAACTAAATCTAGGTCGTACAAGGCCAATGGGCCCAAGTGGAGGTGATGTAACACCTTTGGACTTGTAGTTTGACTCGGATTCTGCTGCAGCATCAGATTGTTTCGTCCACAACTGAACGCTCCGGACGAATTTGAAGGTGATTCCAATTGGGTTGGAAAGTGCACGAAATCTAGTTTCCAACAAAAAAAGAATCACCCAATTCGGAGTCCGTATGAAAAACTTGTGTGCGTTTTGAGTCAGGTGTGTCTGTGCAGTCCGAATCTGAATTCAGAACGTGAGAGACTTGGACTCTATCTTCTCTTGGGCCAAAAGTGACGTGAGAGAACTTTTTGGACAGCAAATAAACATCTCTTTCTTCCTTATCTTCATATGTGGATTGTACAAATGTCCCATACACCTGCAATTAGACAAAACACAAAAGTGTGTGAAGTATTTTTGTTCTGGATAACATAAATAGATTATTGAATAGTTTGCACTAGAAATCACCTGACAAATATGCATATATGCAATATTTTTGGTCATATCCAAGGTAGTCATGTCCTCATCAACGTATGTGTGTTGATTGTAGAGGCATTAATAATATTACTATTCATTATCGTCATCCTATTCCTAGGCTAGATGATATGCTTGATGAATTGAGTGGCTCTACAATATTCTCCAAAGTTGATTTGCGTAGTGGCTACCATCAAATTCGTATGAAATTGGGAGATGAATGGAAAACAGCATTTAAAACTAAGTTTGGATTATATGAGTGGTTAGTCATGCCTTTTGGGTTAACTAATGCACCTAGTACTTTCATGAGATTAATGAACGAAGTTTTACGTGCTTTCATTGGACGATTTGTGGTAGTTTACTTTGATGACATATTGATTTATAGCAGATCTTTGGAAGAACATTTGGAACATTTACGTGCTGTTTTTATTGCTCTACGTGATGCACGTTTGTTTGGTAACCTTGGGAAGTGCACCTTTTGCACCGACCGAGTATCTTTTCTTGGCTATGTTGTTACTCCACAGGGAATTGAAGTTGATAAAGCCAAGATTGAAGCTATTGAGAGTTGGCCGCAACCCAAAACGGTCACACAAGTGAGGAGTTTTCTTGGCCTCGCTGGATTCTATAGGCGTTTTGTGAGAGATTTCAGCACCATTGCTTCACCTCTCAATGAGCTTACAAAGAAAGATGTGCCTTTTCTTTGGGGTACCGCATAGGAAGAAGCCTTCTCGGTATTGAAAGATAAGTTGACACATGCTCCTTTACTCCAACTTCCTGATTTTAATAAGACTTTTGAGCTTGAATGTGATGCTAGTGGAATTGGATTAGGCGGTGTGTTATTACAAGATGGCAAACCTGTTGCATACTTTTCTGAAAAATTGAGTGGGCCTAGTCTGAATTATTCTACTTATGATAAAGAATTATATGCTCTTGTTCGGACTTTAGAAACATGGCAACATTATTTATGGCCCAAAGAATTTGTTATACATTCTGATCATGAATCTTTGAAACATATTAAAAGTCAAGCTAAACTGAATCGTAGACATGCTAAATGGGTTGAATTCATTGAGACTTTCCCTTATGTCATTAAACACAAGAAGGGAAAAGAAAATGTTATTGCTGATGCATTGTCTCGTCGCTATACTATGCTTTCACAACTTGACTTCAAAATATTTGGTTTGGAGACCATCAAAGATCAATATGTGCATGATGCTGCTTTTAAAGATGTAATGCAGAATTGTAAAGAAGGGGAGGGATAGCATATTTGTTGTCGTGGATAGATTCTCGAAAATGGCACACTTTATACCATGTCATAAAAGCAATGATGCTGTTAATGTTGCTGATTTGTTCTTTCGTGAAATTATTCGCTTGCATGGTGTGCCAAATACTATTGTTTCAGATCGTGATACTAAATTTCTTAGCCACTTTTGGAGATGTTTATGGGCTAAGTTGGGGACTAAACTGCTTTTTAGTACTACTTGTCACCCCCAAACTGATGGACAAACTGAAGTAGTCAATAGAACGTTGTCTACTATGCTTAGGGCTGTTTTGAAGAATAATAAGAAAATGTGGGAGGAATGCTTGCCTCATATTGAATTTGCTTATAATCGTTCATTGCATTCTACTACTAAGATGTGCCCTTTTGAAGTTGTGTATGGTTTCCTACCTCATGCACCTATTGATTTGTTGCCTCTTCCATCTTCGGAGAAGGTTAATTTTGATGCTAAACAACGTGCTGAATTGATTTTAAAAATGCATGAGTTAACTAAGGAAAACATTGAGCGCATGAATGCTAAATATAAACTTGCTGGAGATAAGGGTAGAAAACTTGTTGTGTTTGCACCTGGAGATCTTGTTTGGTTACATTTGCGTAAGGATAGATTTCCTGATTTGCGCAAATCAAAGTTAATGCCACGTGCTGATGGTCCCTTTAAGGTGTTAGAGAAAATAAATGATAATGCATATAAACTTGAGCTGCCTGCAGATTTTGGGGTTAGTCCCACTTTTAACATTGCAGATTTGAAGCCTTATTTGGGTGAGGAAGATGAACTTCCGTCGAGGACGACTTCATTTCAAGAAGGGGAGGATGATGAGGACATCAATACAATTGTTACACCCACAGCCCCTGCTACTATACATACTGGACCAATTACTAGAGCTCGTGCACGCCAACTAAATTACCAGGTACTTTCGTTTCTTGGTAATGATTCTAATGTTTATGAGAATATGATGCTGCCTAAATTGGATACATTTGTTTTGCTTACAAATGAAGGGCCTAGCTTGGAGAAGGATGAACATTGGAGCAAGAACAAGCATGGAGATGATGGCATGCCCAAGGGAAACAAGAACGGAGTTACAAGTGATGATTTCAGGACTTTGAAGCCACCATAATGGGTGCATGAAGCCTTGGACGAAATATACAAGATGCCACTTCATAAATTTCGTCCCGAGGCTATTTTAGGTGCTGCGTCACCTTATTATTGGGCCAGGCCCATGTAATTTCGAAATACATAAGTATAGGCTATTTTTAGAGTCCGTATGTGTGGGGAAACAAGAGATAGGGTTGATTTCGGACCCCTCCACCAAGGGCCACGAAATTTCCCCCCTCTTCCTCCATATATACAGCCCTTAGGGCATCGTTTAGACTTTGGGTTTTGTTTAGATTAAAAGTTCGCCATAGCTGCAACTTCGCGTACTTCGTTTGTGTTCAACGACCAGACAAAGGCGTCACAGAACCCCACCTTGATCAATAAAGCTTTCATCTTATATTCGCAATATCCAGATTGCAATCTTAGTTTCTTGCTTGTTCTTCGTTTGCTTGCAGGAAACAGACCCTCGTGGTCAGGTTGATCGTGCTCCGGCGTGGTCAATAACCTCTCGGAGTTGGTTTAGCGATTGCTAAGGCGCGACGTCCTCGCACGTTCGTAGTCGGATCGTCAAAGTCGACTTCCACCAAAGCGAAATCCACCATCTCATCGAAAGACGGGACACCTTTGCCTCTATCATTTGTCATTACCTCTTATGATCAACTCAGATGATGTAGCCACTCTCGGGGGCGATGTGTCACATGGTGGAGGTGATGTAGTCCTGACAACAACGGATGTGGTTGTCATAGTATGCCTAGTAGTTGAAGGAACAATCATATCAACTCTTGGAATGTGCACCGTGCGCTTGTTCTCCTCGTGGCCAACACGTCGTTTTATTTCCTGTTCAGCTTTGCAAGCAAGATGAAACAAATGGTCCATAGGATAACACTCTTCATGAATTAGTATCTCTTGAATATCACGGTTTAATCCTCCCCAAAATCTATCCATAAAATCATCTTCACTTTCTTCTAAAGAGGAATGCAACAAGGTAGTTTGTAAATCATCATAATATTTTGTTACAGTTTCACTACCTTGTTTTAAGTGTTGCAACTTCTTAATCATGTCACGAGTATAATAAGCAGGAACGAAAGTATGTCGCATGGCAAGTTTCAAATCATCCCAAGTAGTAGGTATATAATCAGGGTGTAACCGACAATATTCACTCCACCACACCAAAGCATAACCAGTGAAAGAACCAACCGCAACCTTAACCTTTTTATGTTCATCGAAATTATGGGAAGCAAATATATTTTTTATGTCGAACTCCCATTCAATATATAAAGCAGGTTTAAAACGGCCATTAAATGGTGGTATAGATACATTAACCTGATCATGTGCATTTGGATGTTTGTGCACCTCTCGTGACGGTTGTGGTATTTGCAAAGGTGGTGGCACGTCTCCCGCGATCGACAAAGCCCATGAATTGACTCTGGATCCTGTCATGATTAGTAGAACAAGAAACAAAACCCAAAAATAATGTTCCTATAACTACTAGGATGTGGTGGTAAAACGCTCACAGTAAAGCAAATATCAATGTCTTACAAGTTCTTACCATGCAGCAGGCGGTGATCGGCAACCAGCGGTGTCAAGTAACTCCGAATATTGAGTAAAGCGATTGCCAGGGGAGCGTATGTATACACGGTGTAGAAATATGTGGAGCTGGGTTGGCTATATATGGTAGCAAAAGATTAGCAATAATCAATTCAAAGATGCAATGTTGAATAAACGCTGAACGACGGTACTGTGCTGGTCCTAGGCTAGACCGGACTAGAGACGCGAGCCTAGAACACTAATGAGGTCACGGCGTAGCACAACTAGCATCAATGAAGGATACTAAGTAGCTCTTGACAGCAAGATATAAGTGAAGATCACAACGGCGGTGAAGATAATGATGAAAAACAACTGCCAAGCAGGATATATCAACAACTTTGTCTTCAACTTTCCTCTGAAAAAGTTTGTTCCGATTTTTTTGTTTTTTTTTCTTCTTTTTTTTCCTCACACTTTTTTTTTCTTTCTCTCCTTTTTTTCTCTCTGACTTTTTTTTCTCGTTTTTTTCTCTCTTTTTTTCTCCCTCTTTCCAAAACAAACTAGATAAGATGCAGATTGGATCAAGTGAAGATGTGAACGATCTCAACTATTATTATGACAATGAATGGTGGGTAGCACGTGGTGGAAATTGATGGATGGGTGGTGGACAGCGGAAGAGATAATGATGCAGCGGTGGCGTGACTAATGTGAACAGAACTCGAAACTCTAAACGAACTAGACACTAAGACCAGCAACTCGACACGACGATGCAACCGATAATTCAACTATGCAAGCAATGAAAAGAAAATTGCAAAGGCTCAGACTGGCTTGGACCAAGGATGAATAGATCTAACTCTTTTTTGTCGCTTTTTCTTGGACAATAGGTAAGAAAATAAATCTAATCTAGGAAAACTGGAAATTCTCACCGAGCAACCTGAAAACTGATACCACTTGATAGAGGCGAGGGTCCCGATCTTTCGATGAGGATAACTATCGATTTGGTGGAGACGACTTTGACGATCCGACTACAAACGTGCACGACGTTGCGCCTTAGCAATCGCTAAACCAATCTCCTGAGGTTACTGACGACGCCGGAAGCACGGTCAGCCTGACCACGAAGGTCTATTCCTGCAAGCAATCGAAGAACGAGCAAGAATATGATAAAGCAATCTGAATATTGCAAATATATATGAGGTATTGATAATGGTGGGGATCCGGAAGCGGTCTTGGTCTGGTCGTTGGACACAAACGAAGTACACGAAGTTGCAATGGCTAACTTTTAACTAAACAAATCCCAAGGAAAAAGCTACTAGATGGATCTACTTATATAGGAGCAAGGGGTGGTGGCCAAGGAGGTGGGAGGACGTCCCAAGGCAGCCTAAAACTAAATCTAGGTCGTACAAGGCCAATGGGCCCAAGTGGAGGTGATGTAACACCTTTGGACTTGTAGTTTGACTCGGATTCTGCTGCAGCATCAGATTGTTTCGTCCACAACTCAACGCTCCGGACGAATTTGAAGGTGATTTCAATTGGGTTGGAAAGTGCACGAAATCTAGTTTCCAACAAAAAAAGAATCACCCAATTTGGAGTCCGTATGAAAAACTTGTGTGCGTTTTGAGTCAGGTATGTCTGTGCAGTCCGAATCTGAATCCAGAACGTGAGAGACTTGGACTCTATCTTCTCTTGGGCCAAAAGTGACGTGAGAGAACTTTTTGGACAGCAAATAAACATCTCTTTCTTCCTTATCTTCATATGTGGATAGTACATGATGAGGACATGACTACCTTGGATAAGACCAAAAATATTGCATATATGCATATTTGTCAGGTGATTTCTAGTGCAAACTATTCAATAATCTATTTATGTTATCCAGAACAAAAATACTTCACACACTTTTGTGTTTTGTCTAATTGCAGGTGTATGGGACATTTGTACAATCCACATATGAAGATAAGGAAGAAAGAGATGTTTATTTGCTGTCCAAAAAGTTCTCTCACGTCACTTTTGGCCCAAGAGAAGATAGAGTCCAAGTCTCTCACGTTCTGGATTCAGATTCGGACTGCACAGACACACCTGACTCAAAACGCACACAAGTTTTTCATACGGACTCCGAATTGGGTGATTCTTTTTTTGTTGGAAACTAGATTTCGTGCACTTTCCAACCCAATTGGAATCACCTTCAAATTCGTTCGGAGCGTTGAGTTGTGGACGAAACAATCTGACGCTGCAGCAGAATCCGGGTCAAACTACAAGTCCAAAGGTGTTACATCACCTCCACTTGGGCCCATTGGCCTTGTACGACCTAGATTTAGTTTTAGGCTGCCTTGGGACGTCCTCCCACCTCCTTGGCCGCCACCCCTTGCTCCTATATAAGTAGATCCATCTAGTAGCTTTTCCTTGGGATTTGTTTAGTTAAAAGTTAGCCATTGCAACTTCGTGTACTTCGTTTGTGTCCAACGACCAGACCAAGACCGCTTACGGATCCCCACCATTATCAATACCTCATATATATTTGCAATATTCAGATTGCTTTATCATATTCTTGCTCGTTCTTCGATTGCTTGCAGGAATAGACCTTCGTGGTCAGGCTGACCGTGCTTCCGGCATCGTCAGTAACCTCAGGAGATTGGTTTAGCGATTGCTAAGGCGCAACGTCGTGCACGTTTGTAGTCGGATCGTCAAAGTCGTCTCCACCAAATCGATAGTTATCATCTCATCGAAAGATCGGGACCCTCGCCTCTATCAAGTGGTATCAGTTTTCAGGTTGCTCGGTGAGAATTTCCAGTTTTCCTAGATTACATTTACTTTCTTACCTATTGTCCAAGAAAAAGCCACAAAAAAGAGTTAGATCTATTCATCCTTGGTCCAAGCCAGTCTGAGCCTTTGCAATTTTCTTTTCATTGATTGCATAGTTGAATTATCGATTGCATTGTCGTGTCGAGTTGCTGGTCTTAGTGTCTAGTTCGTTTAGAGTTTCGAGTTCTGTTCACATTAGTCACGCCACCGCTGCATCATTATCTCTTCCGCTGTCCACCACCCATCCATCAATTTCCACCACGTGCTACCCACCATTCATTGTCATAATAATAGTTGAGATCGTTCACATCTTCACTTGATCAAATCTGCATCTTATCTAGTTTGTTTTGGAAAGAGGGAGAAAAAAAGAGAGAAAAAAAAGATAGAAAAAAAGGAAAAAAAAGTCAGAGAAAAAAAAAGGAGAGAAAGAAAAAAAAAGTGTGAGGAAAAAAAAAAGAGAAGAAAAAAAAACAAAAAAATCGGCACAAACTTTTTCAGAGGAAAGTTGGAGACAAAGTTGTTGATATATCCTGCTTGGCTGTTGTTTCACCTCATTATCTTCACTGCTGTTGTGATCTTCACTTATATCTTGCTGTCAAGAGCTACTTAGTATCCTTCATTGATGCTAGTTGTGCTACGCCGTGACCTTATTAGTGTTCTAGGCTCGCGTCTCTAGTCCGGTCTAGCCTAGGACCAGCACAGTACCGTCGTTGAGCGTTTATTCAACATTGCATCTTTGAATTGATTATTGCTAATCTTTTGCTACCATATATAGCCAACCCAGCTCCACATATTTCTACACCGTGTATACGTACGCTCCCCTGGCAATCGCTTTACTCAATATTCGGAGTTACTTGACACCGCTGGTTGCCGATCACCGCCTGCTGCATGGTAAGAACTTGTAAGACATTGATATTTGCTTTACTGTGAGCGTTTTACCACCACATCCTAGTAGTTATAGGAACATTATTTTTGGGTTTTGTTTCTTGTTCTACTAATCATGACAGGATCCAGAGTCAATTCATGGGTTTTGTCGATCGCGGGAGACGTGCCACCACCTTTGCAAATACCACAACCGTCACGAGAGGTGCACAAACATCCAAATGCACATGATCAGGTTAATGTATCTATACCACCATTTAATGGCCGTTTTAAACCTGCTTTATATATTGAATGGGAGTTTGACATAAAAAAGCAGTTTAGTCCCCAACTTAGCCCATAAACATCTCCAAAAGTGGCTAAGAAATTTAGTATCACGATCTGAAACAATAGTATTTGGCACACCATGCAAGTGAATAATTTCACGAAAGAACAAATCAGCAACATTAACAGCATCATCGCTTTTATGACATGGTATAAAGTGTGCCATTTTCGAGAATCTATCCACGACAACAAATATGCTATCCCTCCCCTTCTTTGTTCGAGGTAAACCTAAAACAAAGTCCATAGATATATCCTCCCAAGGAACACTAGGTACAGGCAAAGGCATATATAAACCATGAGGATTGAGTCGTGACTTAGCTTTTTGACATGTAGTGCATCGAGCAATAAAACGCTCAACATCCCGTCTCATCTTTGGCCAAAAGAAATGTGTAGCAAGTACGTCCTCCGTCTTCTTCACGCCAAAGTGTCCCATTAATCCTCCTCCATGCGCCTCCCGCAACAACAAAAGACGAACGGAGCTAGCTGGAATGCATAGCTTGTTAGCACGAAACACAAATCCATCGTTAACGACAAACTTGTTCCACATTCTTCCTTCTTTACAATTCTGCATTACATCTTTAAAATCAGCATCATGCACATATTGATCTTTGATGGTCTCCAAACCAAATATTTTGAAGTCAAGTTGTGAAAGCATAGTATAGCGACGAGACAATGCATCAGCAATAACATTTTCTTTTCCTTTCTTGTGTTTAATGACATAAGGGAAAGTCTCAATGAATTCAACCCATTTAGCATGTCTACGATTCAGTTTAGCTTGACTTTTAATATGTTTCAAAGATTCATGATCAGAATGTATAACAAATTCTTTGGGCCATAAATAATGTTGCCATGTTTCTAAAGTCCGAACAAGAGCATATAATTCTTTATCATAAGTAGAATAATTCAGACTAGGCCCACTCAATTTTTCAGAAAAGTATGCAACAGGTTTGCCATCTTGTAATAACACACCGCCTAATCCAATTCCACTAGCATCACATTCAAGCTCAAAAGTCTTATTAAAATCAGGAAGTTGGAGTAAAGGAGCATGTGTCAACTTATCTTTCAATACCGAGAAGGCTTCTTCCTATGCGGTACCCCAAAGAAAAGGCACATCTTTCTTTGTAAGCTCATTGAGAGGTGAAGCAATGGTGCTGAAATCTCTCACAAAACGCCTATAGAATCCAGCGAGGCCAAGAAAACTCCTCACTTGTGTGACCGTTTTGGGTTGCGGCCAACTCTCAATAGCTTCAATCTTGGCTTTATCAACTTCAATTCCCTGTGGAGTAACAACATAGCCAAGAAAAGATACTCGGTCGGTGCAAAAGGTGCACTTCCCAAGGTTACCAAACAAACGTGCATCACGTAGAGCAATAAAAACAGCACGTAAATGTTCCAAATGTTCTTCCAAAGATCTGCTATAAATCAATATGTCATCAAAGTAAACTACCACAAATCGTCCAATGAAAGCACGTAAAACTTCGTTCATTAATCTCATGAAAGTACTAGGTGCATTAGTTAACCCAAAAGGCATGACTAACCACTCATATAATCCAAACTTAGTTTTAAATGCTGTTTTCCATTCATCTCCCAATTTCATACGAATTTGATGGTAGCCACTACGCAAATCAACTTTGGAGAATATTGTAGAGCCACTCAATTCATCAAGCATATCATCTAGCCTAGGAATAGGATGACGATAACGAATAGTAATTGATGAGGACATCAATACAATTGTTACACCCACAGCCCCTGCTGCTATACATACTGGACCAATTACTAGAGCTCGTGCATGCCAACTAAATTACCAGGTACTTTCGTTTCTTGGTAATGATTCTAATGTTCATGAGAATATGATGCTGCCTAAATTGGATACATTTGTTTTGCTTACAAATGAAGGGCCTAGCTTGGAGAAGGATGAACATTGGAGCAAGAACAAGCATGGAGATGATGGCATGCGCAAGGGAAACAAGAACGGAGTTACAAGTGATGATTTCAGGACTTTGAAGCCACCATAATGGGTGCATGAAGCCTTGGACGAAATATACAAGATGCCACTTCATAAATTTCGTCCCGAGGCTATTTTAGGTGCTGCGTCACCTTATTATTGGGCCAGGCCCATGTAATTTCGAAATACATAAGCATAGGCTATTTTTAGAGTCCGTATGTGTGGGGAAACAAGAGATAGGGTTGATTTCGGACCCCTCCACCAAGGGCCACGAAATTCCCCCCTCTTCCTCCATATATACAGCCCTTAGGGCATCGTTTAGACTTTGGGTTTTGTTTAGATTAAAAGTTCGCCATAGCTGCAACTTCGCGTACTTCGTTTGTGTTCAACGACCAGACAAAGGCGTCACAGAACCCCACCTTGATCAATAAAGCTTTCATCTTATATTCGCAATATCCAGATTGCAATCTCAGTTTCTTGCTTGTTCTTCGTTTGCTCGCAGGAAACAGACCCTCGTGGTCAGGTTGATCGTGCTCCGACGTGGTCAATAACCTCTTGGAGTTGGTTTAGCGATTGCTAAGGCGCGACGTCCTCGCACGTTCGTAGTCGGATCGTCAAAGTCGACTGCCACCAAAGCGATATCCATCATCTCATCGAAAGACGGGACACCTTTGCCTCTATCAAGATTGCAACAAGGAAATACAATCAATTAAAGAGCAATTTTCATAATTAAATTCCTTGAAATCCAATATAGTGGGCTTAGCAACATCTAGGGTTTTAATTTCTTCAATCCTACTTTTATCAAATTTAGCATCAAGATCAAAAGATTCAGAATTATTGGAACGCCTTCTAGGTAAAGGTGGATCATATTCAGTCCCATCATTAACAAGATTCATATTGCAAAACAAAGATTTAATAGGGGACACATCAATAACTTTTAGATCTTCATCATTATTTTCATAGGAATCCGGTTTAGCGGCCATCTTATTGACTAAGGTAGCTTGCATATCCGAAATTTCAGCAGTTAATTTTTCAAGATGGGCAATTTGGGATCTTATACCATCAGATTATTTAGACATATCATCGAGCTCTTTATTCATATAATTCATGGAAATTTTTTGTTCCTTAAGCTCATTTCTAAAGAAATTATAATGCTCAAATTGCAAAACCATAAACTTCCTGACATTGTTTTCGATCTCCTCTAACCTTTTAAGGTGAAGATCACCAAATCTAGGTAGAGCCATCGTGACAAACAAGCAATCCAACACACGAGCAAACAAAAAGCAAACGTGCAAAAATAGGCAAATAGAGAGGGAGAGGGAGCATAGAGAGAGAGGGCGAATAAAATGGCAAGGGTGAATTGGGGGGAGAGGAAAACGAGAGGCAAATGGCAAATAATGTAATGTGGGAGATAGGGATTGTGATGGGTACTTGGTATGTTGACTTTTTGCAGACTCCCCGGCAACAACGCCAAAAATTCTTCTTGCTACCTCTTGAGCACTGCGTTGGATTTCCCCGAAGAGGAGAGGATGATGCAGCAAAGTAGCGTAAGTATTTCCCTTAGTTTTTGAGAACCAAGGTATCAATCCAGTAGGAGGCTACGCGCGAGTCCCTCGTACCTACACAAAAACAATAGCTCAACGCAACCAATGCGCTTAGGGGTTGTCAATCCCTTCACGGTCACTTGCGAAAGTGAGATCTGGTAGAGATGATAAACAATATTTTTGGTATTTTTGGTATAGAGATGCAAATTAAAAGCAAAGTAAAAGCAAAGCAATAATAAAGTGATGGAGATTGATATGATGAGAAAGAGATCCGGGGGCCATAGGTTTCACTAGTGGCTTCTCTCAAGAGCATAAGTATTCTACGGTGGGTGAACAAATTACTGTTCAGCAATTGACAGAATTGAGCATAGTTATGAGAATATCTAGGTATGATCATGTATATAGGCATCACATCCATGACAAGTAGACCGACTCCTGCCTACATCTACTACTATTACTCCACTCATCGACCGCTATCCAGCATGCATCTAGAGTATTAAGTTAAAAACAGAGTAACGCCTTTAGCAAGATGACATGATGTAGAGGGATAGTTTCATGCAATATGATAAAAAACATCTTGTTATCCTCGATGGCAACGATACAATACGTGCCTTGTTGCCCCTTCTGTTACTAGGAAAGGACATCGCAAGATCGAACCCAAAGCTAAGCACTTCTCCCATGGCAAGAAAAACCAATCTAGTAGGCCAAACCAAACTGATAATTCGAAGAGACTTGCAAAGATAACCAATCATACATAAAATAATTCAGAGAAGATTCAAATATTATTCATAGATAGACTTGATCATAAACCCACAATTCATCGGTCTCAATAAACACACCGCAAAAGGAAGATTACATCGAATAGATCTCCACGAGAGAGGGGGGATGATGAGGACATCAATACCATTGTTACACCCACAGCCCCTACTGCTACATATACGGGACCAATTACTAGAGCTCGCGCACGCCAATTAAATTATCAGGTACTTTCATTTCTTGGTAATGATTCTAATGTTCATGAGAATATGATGCTGCCTAAATTGGATACATTTGTTTTGCTTACAAATGAAGGGCCTAGCTTGGAGAAGGATGAACATTGGAGCAAGAACAAGCATGGAGATGATGCCATGCGCAAGGGGAACAAGAACGGAGTTACAAGTGATGATTTCAGGACTTTGAAGCCACCATAATGGGTGCATGAAGCCTTGGACGAAATATCCAAGATGCCACTTCATAAATTTCGTCCCGAGGCTATTATAGGTGCTGCGTCACCTTTTTATTGGGCCAGGCCCATGTAATTTCGAAAAACATAAGTATAGGCTATTTTTAGAGTCCGTATGTGTGGGGAAACAAGAGATAGGGTTGATTTCGGACCCCTCCACCAAGGGCCACGAAATTCCCCTCTCTTCCTGCATATATACAGCCCTTAGGGCACCGTTTAGATTTTGGGTTTTGTTTAGATTAAAAGTTCGCCATAGCTGCAACTTCGCGTACTTCGTTTGTGTTCAACGACCAGACAAAGGCGTCACAGAACCCCACCTTGATCAATAAAGCTTTCATCTTATATTCGCAATATCCAGATTGCAATCTTAGTTTCTTGCTTGTTCTTCGTTTGCTCGAAGGAAACAGACCCTCGTGGTCAGGTTGATCGTGCTCCGGCGTGGTCAATAACCTCTCGGAGTTGGTTTAGCGATTGCTAAGGCGCGACGTCCTCGCACGTTCGTAGTTGGATCGTCAAAGTCGACTTCCACCAAAGCGATATCCATCATCTCATCGAAAGACGGGACACCTTTGCCTCTATCAGGGGAACATTGTATTGAGATCCAAAAAGAGAGAAGAAGCCATCTAGCTACTAACTATGGACCCGTAGGTCTGAAGTAAACTACTCACACTTCATCGGAGGGGCTTGGATGATGATGTAGAAGCCCTCCGTGATAGATGCCCCTCTGGCGGAGCTCCAGAACAGGCCCCAAGATGGGATGTCGTGGATACAGAAAGTTGCGGCTGTGGAATTAGGTTTTTGGCTCCGTCCCCGATCGTTTGGGGGTACGTGGATATATCGGAGGAAGAAGTACGTCGGTGGAGCTTCGAGGGGCCCACGAGGCAGGGGGCGCACCCTAGGGGGGGCGCCCTCCACCCTCGTGGCCGCCTTGTGGCTTTCTTGACGGAGGGTCCAAGTCTCCTGGATCTTATCTGATGAGAAAATCACGTTTCCGAAGGTTTCATTCCGTTTGGACTCCGTTCGATATTATGTTTCTTCGAAACACTGAAATAGGCAAAAAACAGCAATTCTGGGCTGGGCCTCCGGTTAATAGGTTAGTCCCAAAATAATATAAAAGTGGAAAATAAAGCCCAATATAGTCCAAAACAGTAGATAATATAGCATGGGGCAATCAAAAATTATAGATACGTTGGAGACGTATTAGTTGTCAATTCAACCACACCTGGAGATTAATTATCTACAGCAAAGTGATCAGTAGCAAAGTAGTTTGATAGTTTCGATAGTAGTGACAGTAGCAATAGTAACAGTAACTGTGATGGCAGTAATTTTGTAGCAAGTGTAACAGTGATGATAGCAGTAGTAACTTAGCAGAAACAATATGGAAAAGTTCGTAGGCATTGGATCGGTGACTTGTTGGATGATATTCATCATGTGACAGTTATAACCTAGGGCGATATGACACTAGCTCCAGTTCATCGATATAATGTAGGCATGTATTCTGTAAATAGTCATACACGTGCTTTATTAAAAGAACTTGCATGACATATTTTGTCCTACCCTCCCGTGGCAGCGGGGTCCATATTGGAAACTAAGGGATATTAAGGCCTCCTTTAATAGAGAACCGGAACAAAGCATTAACACATAGTGAATACATGAACTCCTCAAACTACGGTCATCACCGGGAGTAGATGAGTAGCAAAATAGTTTGATAGTTTCGATAGTAGTGACAGTAGCAATAGTAACAGTAACTGTGATGGCAGTAATTTTGTAGCAAGTGTAACAATGATGATAGCAGTAGTAACTTAGCAGAAACAATATGGAAAAGTTCGTAGGCATTGGATCGGTGACTTGTTGGATGATATTCATCATGTGACAGTTATAACCTAGGGCGATCTGACACTAGCTCCAGTTCATCGATATAATGTAGGCATATATTCTGTAAATAGTCATACACGTGCTTTATTAAAAGAACTTGTGATAGAGGCAAAGGTGTCCCGTCTTTCGATGAGATGGTGGATTTCGCTTTGGTGGAAGTCGACTTTGACGATCCGACTACGAACGTGCGAGGACGTCGCGCCTTAGCAATCGCTAAACCAACTCCGAGAGGTTATTGACCACGCCGGAGCACGATCAACCTGACCACGAGGGTCTGTTTCCTGCGAGCAAACGAAGAACAAGCAAGAAACTGAGATTGCAATCTGGATATTGCGAATATAAGATGAAAGCTTTATTGATCAAGGTGGGGTTCTGTGATGCCTTTGTCTGGTCGTTGAACACAAACGAAGTACGCGAAGTTGCAGCTATGGCGAACTTTTAATCTAAACAAAACCCAAAGTCTAAACGATGCCCTAAGGGCTGTATATATGGAGGAAGAGGGGGGGAATTTCGTGGCCCTTGGGGGAGGGGTCCGAAATCAACCCTATCTCTTGTTTCCCCACACATACGGACTCTAAAAATAGCCTATACTTATGTATTTCGAAATTACATGGGCCTGGCCCAATAATAAGGTGACGCAGCACCTAAAATAGCCTCGGGACGAAATTTAGGAAGTGGCATCTTGTATATTTCGTCCAAGGCTTCATGCACCCATTATGGTGGCTTCAAAGTCCTGAAATCATCACTTGTAACTCCGTTCTTGTTCCCCTTGCGCACGCCATCATCTCCATGCTTGTTCTTGCTCCAATGTTCATCCTTCTCCAAGCTAGGCCCTTCATTTGTAAGCAAAACAAATGTATCCAATTTAGGCAGCATCATATTCTCATGAACATTAGAATCATTACCAAGAAACGAAAGTACCTGGTAATTTAGTTGGCGTGCACGAGCTCTAGTAATTGGTCCAGTATGTATAGCAGCAGGGGTTGTGGGTGTAACAATTGTATTGATGTCCTCATCATCCTCCCCTTCTTGAAATGAAGTCGTCCTCGACGAAAGTTCATCTTGCTCACCCAAATAAGGCTTCAAATCTGCAATGTTAAAAGTGGGACTAACCCCAAAATCTGCAGGCAGCTCAAGTTTATATGCATTATCATTTATTTTCTCTAACACCTTAAAGGGACCATCAGCACGTGGCATTAGCTTTGATTTGCGCAAATCAGGAAATCTATCCTTACGCAAATGTAACCAAACAAGATCTCCAGGTGCAAACACAACATGTTTTCTACCCTTATCTCCAGCAAGTTTATATTTAGCATTCATACGCTCAATGTTTTCCTTAGTTAACTCATGCATTTTTAAAATCAATTCAGCACGTTGTTTAGCATCAAAATTAACCTTCTCCGAAGATGGAAGAGGCAACAAATCAATAGGTGCACGAGGTAGGAAACCATACACAACTTCTAAAGGGCACATCTTAGTAGTAGAATGCAATGAACGATTATAAGCAAATTCAATATGAGGCAAGCATTCCTCCCACATTTTCTTATTATTCTTCAAAACAGCCCTAAGCATAGTAGACAACGTTCTATTGACTACTTCAGTTTGTCCATCAGTTTGGGGGTGACAAGTAGTACTAAAAAGCAGTTTAGTCCCCAACTTAGCCCATAAACATCTCCAAAAGTGGCTAAGAAATTTAGTATCACGATCTGAAACAATAGTATTTGGCACACCATGCAACCGAATAATTTCACGAAAGAACAAATCAGCAACATTAACAGCATCATCGCTTTTATGACATGGTATAAAGTGTGCCATTTTCGAGAATCTATCCACGACAACAAATATGCTATCCCTCCCCTTCTTTGTTCGAGGTAAACCTAAAACAAAGTCCATAGATATATCCTCCCAAGGAACACTAGGTACAGGCAAAGGCATATATAAACCATGAGGATTGAGTCGTGACTTAGCTTTTTGACATGTAGTGCATCGAGCAATAAAACGCTCAACATCCCGTCTCATCTTTGGCCAAAAGAAATGTGTAGCAAGTACGTCCTCCGTCTTCTTCACGCCAAAATGTCCCATTAATCCTCCTCCATGCGCTTCCTGCAACAACAAAAGACGAACGGAGCTAGCTGGAATGCATAGCTTGTTAGCACGAAACACAAATCCATCGTTAACTACAAACTTGTTCCACATTCTTCCTTCTTTACAATTCTGCATTACATCTTTAAAATCAGCATCATGCACATATTGATCTTTGATGGTCTCCAAACCAAATATTTTGAAGTCAAGTTGTGAAAGCATAGTATAGCGACGAGACAATGCATCAGCAATAACATTTTCTTTTCCCTTCTTGTGTTTAATGACATAAGGGAAAGTCTCAATGAATTCAACCCATTTAGCATGTCTACGATTCAGTTTAGCTTGACTTTTAATATGTTTCAAAGATTCATGATCAGAATGTATAACAAACTCTTTGGGCCATAAATAATGTTGCCATGTTTCTAAAGTCCGAACAAGAGCATATAATTCTTTATCATAAGTAGAATAATTCAGACTAGGCCCACTCAATTTTTCAGAAAAGTATGCAACAGGTTTGCCATCTTGTAGTAACACACCTCCTAATCTAATTCCACTAGCATCACATTCAAGCTCAAAAGTCTTATTAAAATCAGGAAGTTGGAGTAAAGGAGCATGTGTCAACTTATCTTTCAATACCGTGAAGGCTTCTTCCTGTGCGGTACCCCAAACAAAAGGCACATCCTTCTTTGTAAGCTCGTTGAGAGGTGTAGCAATGGTGCTAAAATCTCTCACAAAACGCCTATAGAATCCAGCGAGGCCAAGAAAACTCCTCACTTGTGTGACCGTTTTGGGCTGCGGCCAACTCTCAATAGCTTCAATCTTGGCTTTGTCAACTTCAATTCCCTGTGGAGTAACAACATAGCCAAGAAAAGATACTCGGTCGGTGCAAAAGGTGCACTTCCCAAGGTTACCAAACAAACGTGCATCACGTAGAGCAATAAAAACAGCACGTAAATGTTCCAAATGTTCTTCCAAAGATCTGCTATAAATCAGTATGTCATCAAAGTAAACTACCACAAATCGTCCAATGAAAGCACGTAAAACTTCGTTCATTAATCTCATGAAAGTACTAGGTGCATTAGTTAACCCAAAAGGCATGACTAACCACTCATATAATCCAAACTTAGTTTTAAATGCTGTTTTCCATTCATCTCCCAATTTCACACGAATTTGATGGTAGCCACTACGCAAATCAACTTTGGAGAATATTGTAGAGCCACTCAATTCATCAAGCATATCATCTAGCCTAGGAATAGGATGACGATAACGAATAGTAATATTATTAATGCCTCTACAATCAACACACATACGTGATGTACCATCCTTTTTCGGCACTAGAATAATAGGAACAGCACAAGGACTAAGGGATTCGCGTATATAACCTTTGTCGAGAAGCTCTTGTACTTGGCGCATAATCTCCTTCGTCTCCTCTAGATTGGTACGGTATGGTGCACGGTTTGGCAGTGAAGCACCGGGAATTAAGTCAATCTGATGCTCAATCCCTCGAATAGGCGGTAATCCCGGTGGCACGACTTGTGGAAAGACGTCAGCGAACTCCTGCAAAATGTTAGTGACAGCAGGAGGCAAAGAGGAAGGCACGTCCTCGAATGAAAATAATGCCTCTTTGCACACAAAAGCATAGCAAACAGATTTGCTGAAATCTAGCTCATCAATATCAGATTTGGTGGCAAATAAACATGCACTTTTCAATTTAATTTCAGAAGCAACACTAGATGGTTTATTATTAGGCTTCATTTGTTGCTCAAATTCTTTTGCCACAATCTGATTTTCACTCTTATTCGTCTCCTGTTTTGCTTTATTAGCTCTATTAATATCATCTTTCAAAATGGAATCAGGAGTCATAGGAAGCAAAGTAATATTTTTATCCTTATGAACAAGAGTATAGTGATTGTTTCTACCATGGTGTACAGAATTTTTATCAAATTGCCATGGTCTACCAAGTAATAAGGAACATGCTTGCATAGGTACCACATCACAATCAACATAATCAGCTGATAGAGGCGAGGGTGTCCCGATCTTTCGATGAGATGATAACTATCGATTTGGTGGAGACGACTTTGACGATCCGACTACAAATGTGCACGACGTTGCGCCTTAGCAATCGCTAAACCAATCTCCTGAGGTTACTGACGATGCCGGAAGCACGGTCAGCCTGACCACGAAGGTCTATTCCTGCAAGCAATCGAAGAACGAGCAAGAATATGATAAAGCAATCTGAATATTGCAAATATATATGAGGTATTGATAATGGTGGGGATCCGTAAGCGGTCTTGGTCTGGTCGTTGGACACAAACGAAGTACACGAAGTTGCAATGGCTAACTTTTAACTAAACAAATCCCAAGGAAAAGCTACTAGATGGATCTACTTATATAGGAGCAAGGGGTGGCGGCCAAGGAGGTGGGAGGACGTCCCAAGGCAGCCTAAAACTAAATCTAGGTCATACAAGGCCAATGGGCCCAAGTGGAGGTGATGTAACACCTTTGGACTTGTAGTTTGACTCGGATTCTGCTGCAGCATCAGATTGTTTCGTCCACAACTCAACGCTCCGGACGAATTTGAAGGTGATTCCACTTGGGTTGGAAAGTGCACGAAATCTAGTTTCCAACAAAAAAAGAATCACCCAATTCGGAGTCCGTATGAAAAACTTGTGTGCGTTTTGAGTCAGGTATGTCTGTGCAGTCCGAATCTGAATCCAGAACGTGAGAGACTTGGACTCTATCTTCTCTTGGGCCAAAAGTGACGTGAGAGAACTTTTTGGACAGCAAATAAACATCTCTTTCTTCCTTATCTTCATATGTGGATTGTACAAATGTCCCATACACCTGCAATTAGACAAAACACAAAAGTGTGTGAAGTATTTTTGTTCTGGATAACATAAATAGATTATTGAATAGTTTGCACTAGAAATCACCTGACAAATATGCATATATGCAATATTTTTGGTCATATCCAAGGTAGTCATGTCCTCATCAACGCCTATAGAATCCAGCGAGGCCAAGAAAACTCCTCACTTGTGTGACCGTTTTGGGCTGCGGCCAACTCTCAATAGCTTCAATCTTGGCTTTATCAACTTCAATTCCCTGTGGAGTAACAACATAGCCAAGAAAAGATACTCGGTCGGTGCAAAAGGTGCACTTCCCAAGGTTACCGAACAAACGTGCATCACGTAGAGCAATAAAAACAGCACGTAAATGTTCCAAATGTTCTTCCAAAGATCTGCTATAAATCAATATGTCATCAAAGTAAACTACCACAAATCGTCCAATGAAAGCACGTAAAACTTCGTTCATTAATCTCATGAAAGTACTAGGTGCATTAGTTAACCCAAAAGGCATGACTAACCACTCATATAATCCAAACTTAGTTTTAAATGCTGTTTTCCATTCATCTCCCAATGTCATACGAATTTGATGGTAGCCACTACGCAAATCAACTTTGGAGAATATTGTAGAGCCACTCAATTCATCAAGCATATCATCTAGCCTAGGAATAGGATGACGATAACGAATAGTAATATTATTAATGCCTCTACAATCAACACACATACGTGATGTACCATCCTTTTTCGGCACTAGAATAATAGGAACAGCACAAGGACTAAGGGATTCGCGTATATAACCTTTGTCGAGAAGCTCTTGTACTTGGCGCATAATCTCCTTCGTCTCCTCTAGATTGGTACGGTATGGTGCACGGTTTGGCAGTGAAGCACCGGGAATTAAGTCAATCTGATGCTCAATCCCTCGAATAGGCGGTAATCCTGGTGGCACGTCTTGTGGAAAGACGTCAGCGAACTCCTGCAAAATGTTAGTGACAGCAGGAGGCAAAGAGGAAGGCACGTCCTCGAATGAAAATAATGCCTCTTTGCACACAAAAGCATAGCAAACAGATTTGCTGAAATCTAGCTCATCAATATCAGATTTGGTGGCAAATAAACATGCACTTTTCAATTTAATTTCAGAAGCAACACTAGATGGTTTATTATTAGGCTTCATTTGTTACTTAAATTCTTTTGCCACAATCTGATTTTCACTCTTATTCGTCTCCTGTTTTGCTTTATTAGCCCTATTAATATCATCTTTCAAAATGGAATCAGGAGTCATAGGAAGCAAAGTAATATTTTTATCCTTATGAACAAGAGTATAGTGATTGTTTCTACCATGGTGTACAGAATTTTTATCAAATTGCCATGGTCTACCAAGTAATAAGGAACATGCTTGCATAGGTACCACATCACAATCAACATAATCAGCATATGTAGAGATACTAAAATGCACACGAACAGTACGTGTTACCTTAACCTTGCCGCTGTTGTTGAACCATTGGATGTAGTAAGGATGTGGATGTGGTCTTGTGGTGAGAGAAAGCTTCTCCACCATCTCCATGCTAGCCAAGTTGTTGCAGCTCCCTCCGTCTATTATGACGCGCACAGAACGTTCCTTCACAACTCCCTTGGTATGGAACAAATTGTGCCTCTGATTTTGCTCAGCTTGTGTGACCTGCACACTCAAAACACGTTGAGCAACTACACATTCATACCTGTCAGCGTCTTCAGGAGCCATGTATTGCGTCTCATGATCAGAATCATCTCCACCATGTTCTTCACGTGTAATAAGAGCCAATGTCTCCTCATCATAGTCACTAGCGGACTCATATCCACCATCCGCGGTAGCAATCATCACACGCGGAGATTTGCACTCTCTCGCATAATGACCTCCTCCCTTACAACGACGACAAATAATATCACTTGTGTGCCCTGTTGATGCCATGGAAGAAGAAGAACACTGTGCAGGCCCCGCAGGTGCGCTCTTGGCAGATAATGGTGGTTGTGCCTGTTTTCTTGTATCACGGCTGGAGGTGGCACCGGATGGAGGTGCTGGTGCAGTTGAAGTAGAAGATGCACGTGGTGTCCATGATGAAGGTCGGCCTGCAGAAAAGTTAGTTCGCCCCAATGCTTGTCGATCCTGCACTTCACGTTCAGCTTTACAAGCAAGATGGAATAAACGAGTGATATTAGTATACTCCTTATAGTCTAGAATGGTCTGAATCTCTCTATTTAATCCACCCAGAAAAACGTGCAAGCATAGCTTCATTCTCCTCAACAATACCACATCTAATCATGCCAGTTTGTAATTCCTGATAATATTCTTCTACAGAATTTTTTCCTTGTCTTAAGCGCTGTAATTTTTGAAGCAATTCACGTTGATAATATGGTGGAACCCAACGCGTACGCATAGCAGTTTTCAAAGCGGCCCAAGTAGTTGGAATAGGATACAATCTACAATGTTCAGACCACCATACACATGCAAAACTAGTGAAAGCACAAACAGCAGCAGCAACTCGTCTCTCCTCAGGATATTGTAAACATGTAAATCGTTGTTCAGTTTCTAACTCCCAAGTAAGATATATATCAGGAACATATCTACCCTCAAATGGTGGAATATTCAATTTCAGTTTAGGAATATGGACATCATCTCGTACCTGAGGTGGTGGTGCAGGCATACCATTACGAATATATACCTGAGGTCGCCCTGCTGGTGGTGGTGCTGGTGGCTGCTCGTGGATCTGATTTTGATCAACCTCATCCTCATAATCGCCCGCATACTCATCATCCTCCTGGGTACCAGCAACAGCAGTAGCAGGAGCCACAGAAGTATCAACAGCAGCACCAATAGGTTGGCCAAACGCAAGAGGAACACGGCTCGCTCGGCGAAGGTCTATTTCGCGACGTGGAGGTAGTCGTTGTTGTTGTTGTTGGAGAGGTGCGTTAGGTGCAGCGGGTGGTGGTGGTGGAAGACGCGCGAGCAATTCATTAAATCTGTTATCGAGCTTTGTTTCGAACGTCTTCTCAAGGCCAGTGATCTTCTCCATGGCCTCTTCAAAATTGTTCAGCACATCTTGCACCTGTTCAGTCATCATTTGCTGAAACTTATCATGAAGCTCCTTGTTCGATAAATTCTCCCAGTCAATCTCGTCGGCTTGTGATCCTGGCATGGTTAGCAGCAATAGAAACACACAAGAATGTGATCCTACAGACTACGAACAAGTGGTGGTGGTGGGTGTCACAAATCCGTCAAGCAAATCTCAAATTCTTACCAGTTCTTACCCAGCAGCAGGCGGTGATCGGCAACCGTTGTAGTCAAAAACTCTCAAAGCTTGGATAGAGCGATTACCAGGGAGAGTCAAACGCACGACGTAGATGTATGTGGAGCTGGGAAGGCTTATAATATGGTAGCAAAAAGGGTCAGCAATAATCAATTCAGAGATGCAAAGTTGAATAAACGCTCAACGACGGTACTGTGCTGGTCCTAGGCTAGACTGTGCTAGAGACGCGAGCCTAGAACACTAACAAAATCACGGCGCGGCACGTAAACAAGGGAAAAGCACACTCTGGAATTTTTTTTTCGCTCTTTTTTTTTTGCGCTGCTTTTTTTTTGCGAAAAATCACTATAATGGCGAGTGTCTCAAAACTCTTCTTAGCTCAAACTGACAGGATGGGCACGAAATTTTTTTGACCAATTTTTTTTTTTGACTGCCCGGACCCAAAAACTGGAAACGGGTCAAAAAAAACTTCCTATAATGGCACCTGTCTCAAAACACTCAGAAACACCTAAAAATAGGATAGCCAGAAAATTTTTCGAAAAATGCGTTTTCAAAAAATTTTGGGCCTAAACGGAGCGTGGCTACCCGACTCCGGCAAGGAAACACGAATCGGAATCTAGATGGATCTCGAAAACAAACCTAATATGACAAGAACTCGGATTGGTGGTGGATATATGGAGGTAGATGGCAGCGGTGGTGGTATATGACAGCTGTGGTGGTATATGGATACGGATTCGAAGCGGTGGCGGATAAGCGGTGGTGGTAGATGGCAGGGGTGATGATGATGGTGCGGCGGCGGCGTGACAACTTATGACCAGAACTCGAAACTCTAAAAGACTAGACTCTAAGACCAGCAACTAGACACGACGATGCAACCGCAAATTCAACAAAGCAAAACCCTAAAAAGATTATGCAAAGGCTCAGATTGGTTCGGATATGATGAACTAACCCTAATTTTTTTTGTGGCTTTTTCGTGGACTGTAGGTATGAAGAACAGACTCGATCTAAACTACGAAAAACTGTAAAATCTCACCGAGCAACGTGGCTCTGATACCACTTGATAGAGGCGAGGGTCCCGATTTTTCGATGAGATGATGGATATCGCTTTGGTGGAAGTCGACTTTGACGATCCGACTACGAACGTGCGAGGACGTCGCGCCTTAGCAATCGCTAAACCAACTCCGAGAGGTTATTGACCACGCCGGAGCACGATCAACCTGACCACGAGGGTCTGTTTCCTGCGAGCAAACGAAGAACAAGCAAGAAACTAAGATTGCAATCTGGATATTGCGAATATAAGATGAAAGCTTTATTGATCAAGGTGGGGTTCTGTGACGCCTTTGTCTGGTCGTTGAACACAAACGAAGTACGCGAAGTTGCAGCTATGGCGAACTTTTAATCTAAACAAAACCCAAAGTCTAAACGATGCCCTAAGGGCTGTATATATGGAGGAAGAGGGGGGAAATTTCGTGGCCCTTGGTGGAGGGGTCCGAAATCAACCCTATCTCTTGTTTCCCCACACATACGGACTCTAAAAATAGCCTATACTTATGTATTTCGAAATTACATGGGCCTGGCCCAATAATAAGGTGACGCAGCACCTAAAATAGCCTCGGGACGAAATTTAGGAAGTGGCATCTTGTATATTTCGTCCAAGGCTTCATGCACCCATTATGGTGGCTTCAAAGTCCTGAAATCATCACTTGTAACTCCGTTCTTGTTCCCCTTGCGCACGCCATCATCTCCATGCTTGTTCTTGCTCCAATGTTCATCCTTCTCCAAGCTAGGCCCTTCATTTGTAAGCAAAACAAATGTATCCAATTTAGGCAGCATCATATTCTCATGAACATTAGAATCATTACCAAGAAACGAAAGTACCTGGTAATTTAGTTGGCGTGCACGAGCTCTAGTAATTGGTCCAGTATGTATAGCAGCAGGGGTTGTGGGTGTAACAATTGTATTGATGTCCTCATCATCCTCCCCTTCTTGAAATGAAGTCGTCCTCGACGAAAGTTCATCTTGCTCACCCAAATAAGGCTTCAAATCTGCAATGTTAAAAGTGGGACTAACCCCAAAATCTGCAGGCAGCTCAAGTTTATATGCATTATCATTTATTTTCTCTAACACCTTAAAGGGACCATCAGCACGTGGCATTAGCTTTGATTTGCGCAAATCAGGAAATCTATCCTTACGCAAATGTAACCAAACAAGATCTCCAGGTGCAAACACAACATGTTTTCTACCCTTATCTCCAGCAAGTTTATATTTAGCATTCATACGCTCAATGTTTTCCTTAGTTAACTCATGCATTTTTAAAATCAATTCAGCACGTTGTTTAGCATCAAAATTAACCTTCTCCGAAGATGGAAGAGGCAACAAATCAATAGGTGCACGAGGTAGGAAACCATACACAACTTCAAAACGGCACATCTTAGTAGTAGAATGCAATGAACGATTATAAGCAAATTCAATATGAGGCAAGCATTCCTCCCACATTTTCTTATTATTCTTCAAAACAGCCCTAAGCATAGTAGACAACGTTCTATTGACTACTTCAGTTTGTCCATCAGTTTGGGGGTGACAAGTAGTACTAAAAAGCAGTTTAGTCCCCAACTTAGCCCATAAACATCTCCAAAAGTGGCTAAGAAATTTAGTATCACGATCTGAAACAATAGTATTTGGCACACCATGCAAGCGAATAATTTCACAAAAGAACAAATCAGCAACATTAACAGCATCATCGCTTTTATGACATGGTATAAAGTGTGCCATTTTCGAGAATCTATCCACGACAACAAATATGCTATCCCTCCCCTTCTTTGTTCGAGGTAAACCTAATAAGCAAGGAACTCGGATTGGTGGTGGATATATGGTGGTGGTATATGGCAGCGGTGGTGGTAGCGGTGGTAGTATATGGATATGGATCGGTGGTGGTATATGGACACGGATTGGTGGTGGTATATGGATACGGATTCGGTGCGGTGGTGGTAGATGGCAGGGGCGATGATGATGGTGCGGCGGCGGCGTGACAACTTATGACCAGAACTCGAAACTCTAAAAGACTAGACTCTAAGACCAGCAACTAGACACGACGATGCAACCGCAAATTCAACAAAGCAAAACCCTAAAAAGATTATGCAAAGGCTCAGATTGGTTCGGATATGATGAACTAACCCTAATTTTTTTTGTGGCTTTTTCGTGGACTGTAGGTATGAAGAACAGACTCGATCTAAACTACGAAAAACTGTAAAATCTCACCGAGCAACCTGGAAATCTGATACCACTTGATAGAGGCAAAGGTGTCCCGTCTTTCGATGAGACGGTGGATTTCGCTTTGGTGGAAGTCGACTTTGACGATCCGACTACGAACGTGCGAGGACGTCGCGCCTTAGCAATCGCTAAACCAACTCCGAGAGGTTATTGACCACGCCGGAGCACGATCAACCTGACCACGAGGGTCTGTTTCCTGCGAGCAAACGAAGAACAAGCAAGAAACTGAGATTGCAATCTGGATATTGCGAATATAAGATGAAAGCTTTATTGATCAAGGTGGGGTTCTGTGACGCCTTTGTCTGGTCGTTGAACACAAACGAAGTACGCGAAGTTGCAGCTATGGCGAACTTTTAATCTAAACAAAACCCAAAGTCTAAACGATTTCCTAAGGGCTGTATATATGGAGGAAGAGGGGGGGAATTTCGTGGCCCTTGGGGGAGGGGTCCGAAATCAACCCTATCTCTTGTTTCCCCACACATACGGACTCTAAAAATAGCCTATACTTATGTATTTCGAAATTACATGGGCCTGGCCCAATAATAAGGTGACGCAGCACCTAAAATAGCCTCGGGACGAAATTTAGGAAGTGGCATCTTGTATATTTCATCCAAGGCTTCATGCACCCATTATGGTGGCTTCAAAGTCCTGAAATCATCACTTGTAACTCCGTTCTTGTTCCCCTTGCGCACGCCATCATCTCCATGCTTGTTCTTGCTCCAATGTTCATCCTTCTCCAAGCTAGGCCCTTCATTTGTAAGCAAAACAAATGTATCCAATTTAGGCAGCATCATATTCTCATGAACATTAGAATCATTACCAAGAAACGAAAGTACCTGGTAATTTAGTTGGCGTGCACGAGCTCTAGTAATTGGTCCAGTATGTATAGCAGCAGGGGCTGTGGGTGTAACAATTGTATTGATGTCCTCATCAACTTGCATGACATATTTTGTCCTACCCTCCCGTGGCAGCGGGGTCCATATTGGAAACTAAGGGATATTAAGGCCTCCTTTAATAGAGAACCGGAACAAAGCATTAACACATAGTGAATACATGAACTCCTCAAACTACGGTCATCACCGGGAGTAGATGACTATAGCTTGCAAGATCGGATCTAGAACATGGATATAATGATGATAACATAAACGGTTCAGATCTGAAATCATGGCACCTAGGCCCAAAGTGAAAAGCATTACGCATGGAAAAGTCATAGCAACATCAATCTAAGAAAAATAGTGGATACTAGGGACCAAGCCCTAATAAAACTAACTTGATTACATGATGAATGTCATCCAACTCCTCACCGACCAACGAGCCTACGAAGGAATTACTCACTCCCGGTGGGGAGCATCATGGAATTGGCGATGGCGAAGGGTAGGTGATGACGAAGAACAAAGATCCCCATCTCCGGAGCCCCAAACGGACTCCAGATATGCCCTCCCGAGGAAGAAGAGGGCTTGGCGGTGGCTTCGTCTCGTGGATCGTGATGAGGACATCAATACCATTATTACACCCACAGCCCCTACTGCTACATATACGGGACCAATTACTAGAGCTCGCGCACGCCAATTAAATTATCAGGTACTTTCGTTTCTTGGTAATGATTCTAATGTTCATGAGAATATGATGCTGCCTAAATTGGATACATTTGTTTTGCTTACAAATGAAGGGCCTAGCTTGGAGAAGGATGAACATTGGAGCAAGAACAAGCATGGAGATGATGCCATGCGCAAGGGGAACAAGAACAGAGTTACAAGTGATGATTTCAGGACTTTGAAGCCACCATAATGGGTGCATGAAGCCATGGACGAAATATACAAGATGCCACTTCATAAATTTCGTCCCGAGCCTATTTTAGGTGCTGCGTCACCTTATTATTGGGCCAGGCCCATGTAATTTCGAAATACATAAGTATAGACTATTTTTAGAGTCCGTATGTGTGGGGAAACAAGAGATAGGGTTGATTTCAGACCCCTCCACCAAGGGCCACGAAATTCCCCCCTCTTCCTCCATATATACAGCCCTTAGGGAATCGTTTAGACTTTGAGTTTTGTTTAGATTAAAAGTTCGCCATAGCTGCAACTTCGCGTACTTCGTTCGTGTTCAACGACCAGACAAAGGCGTCACAGAACCCCACCTTGATCAATAAAGCTTTCATCTTATATTCGCAATATCCAGATTGCAATCTTAGTTTCTTGCTTGTTCTTCGTTTGCTCGCAGGAAACAGACCCTCGTGGTTAGGTTGATCGTGCTCCGGCGTGGTCAATAACCTCTCGGAGTTGGTTTAGCGATTGCTAAGGCGCGACGTCCTCGCACGTTCGTAGTCGGATCGTCAAAGTGGACTTCCACCAAAGCGATATCCATCATCTCATCGAAAGACGGGACACCTTTGCCTCTATCAAGTGGTATCAGATTTCCAGGTTGCTCGGTGAGATTTTACAGTTTTTCGTAGTTTAGATCGAGTCTGTTCTTCATACCTACAGTCCACGAAAAAGCCACAAAAAAAAATTAGGGTTAGTTCATCATATCCGAACCAATCTGAGCCTTTGCATAATCTTTTTAGGGTTTTGCTTTGTTGAATTTGCGGTTGCATCGTCGGTCTAGTTGCTGGTCTTAGAGTCTAGTCTTTTAGAGTTTCGAGTTCTGGTCATAAGTTGTCACGCCGCCGCCGCACCATCATCATCGCCCCTGCCATCTACCACCACCGCACCGAATCCGTATCCATATACCACCACCAATCCGTGTCCAAATACCACCACCGATCCATATCCATATACTACCACCGCTACCACCACCACTGCCATATACCACCACCATATATCCACCACCAATCCGAGTTCTTTGCTTATTAGGTTTGTTTTCGAGATCCATCTAGTTTCCGATTTGTGATTCCTTGCCGGAGTAGGTTTCGGAAAAAAAAAGAGAGTCGGGTAGCCACGCTCCGTTTAGGCCCAAAATTTTTCGAAAACGCATTTTTCGAAAAAATTTCTGGCTATCCTATTTTTAGGTGTTTCTGAGTGTTTTGAGACAGGTGCCATTATAGGAAGTTTTTTTTGACCCGTTTCCAGTTTTTGGGTCCGGGCAGTCGAAAAAAAAAATTGGTCGAAAAAAAAATTTCGTGCCCATCCTGTCAGTTTGACATAGGAAGAGTTTTGAGACACTCGCCATTATAGTGATTTTTCGCAAAAAAAAACAGCGCAAAAAAAAAGAGCGAATTTTTTTTTAGAGTGTGCTTTTCCCTTGTTTACGTGCCGCGCCGTGATTTTGTTGGTGTTCTAGGCTCGCATCTCTAGCACAGTCTAGCCTAGGACCAGCACAGTACCGTCGTTGAGCGTTTATTCAACTTTGCATCTCTGAATTGATTATTGCTGACCCTTTTTGCTACCATACTATAAGCCTTCCCAGCTCCACATACATCTACGTCGTGTGTTTGACTCTCCCTGGTAATCGCTCTATCCAAGCTTTGAGAGTTTTTTGACTACAATGGTTGCCGATCACCGCCTGCTGCTGGGTAAGAACTGGTAAGAATTTGAGATTTGCTTGACGGATTTGTGATACACCACCACCACTTCTTAGTAGTCTGTAGGATCATATTCTTGTGTGTTTCTATTGCTGCTAACCATGCCAGGATCACAAGCCGACGAGATTGACTGGGAGAACTTATCGAACAAGGAGCTTCATGATAAGTTTCAGCAAATGATGACTGAACAGGTACAAGATGTGCTGAACAATTTTGAAGAGGCCATGGAGAAGATCACTGGCCTTGAGAAGACGTTCGAAACAAAGCTCGATAACATATTTAATGAACTGCTTGCGCGTCTTCCACCACCGGCTGCACCTGTCGCACCTCTGCAACAACAACAACTACGCCCCCTTCCGAATCAGTATGGACGAGCACAGCGTGTTCCTATTGAGCCAGGACAAAATTCTGGTGCCGCTGCTACTGCTGTTGGTGCTTCTTTGGCTCCTGCTACTGCTGCTGCTGGTACCCAGGAGGATGATGAGTATGTGGGCGATTATGAGGATGAGGTTGATCAAAATCAGATCTACGAGCAGCCACCAGCACCACCACCAGCAGGTCGACCTCAGGTATATATTCGTAATGGTAGGCCTGCACCACCACCTCAGGTACGAGATGATGTCCATATTCCTAAACTGATGAGGACATGACTACCTTGGATATGACCAAAAATATTGCATATATGCATATTTGTCAGGTGATTTCTAGTGCAAACTATTCAATAATCTATTTGTGTTATCCAGAACAAAAATACTTCACACACTTTTGTGTTTTGTCTAATTGCAGGTGTATGGGACATTTGTACAATCCACATATGAAGATAAGGAAGAAAGAGATGTTTATTTGCTGTCCAAAAAGTTCTCTCACGTCACTTTTGGCCCAAGAGAAGATAGAGTCCAAGTCTCTCACGTTCGGGATTCAGATTCGGACTGCACAAACATACCTGACTCAAAACACACACAAGTTTTTCATACGTACTCCGAATTGGGTGATTCTTTTTTTGTTGGAAACTAGATTTCGTGCACTTTCCAACCCAATTGGAATCACCTACAAATTCGTCCGGAGCGTTGAGTTGTGGACGAAACAATCTGATGCTGCAGCAGAATCCGAGTCAAACTACAAGTCCAAAGGTGTTACATCACCTCCACTTGGGCCCATTGGCCTTGTACGACCTAAATTTAGTTTTAGGCTGCCTTGGGACGTCCTCCCACCTCCTTGGCCGCCACCCCTTGCTCCTATATAAGTAGATCCATCTAGTAGCTTTTTCCTTGGGATTTGTTTAGTTAAAAGTTAGCCATTGCAACTTCGTGTACTTCGTTTGTGTCCAACGACCAGACCAAGACCGCTTACGGATCCCCACCTTTATCAATACTTCATATATACTTGCAATATTCAGATTGCTTTTATCATATTCTTGCTTGTTCTTCGATTGCTTGCAGGAATAGACCTTCGTGGTCAGGTTGATTGTGCTCCGGCGTGGTCAATAACCTCTCGGAGTTGGTTTAGCGATTGCTAAGGCGCAACGTCGTGCACGTTTGTAGCCGGATCGTCAAAGTCGTCTCCACCAAATCGATAGTTATCATCTCATTGAAAGATCGGGACACCCCGCCTCTATCAAGTGGTATCAGTTTTCAGGTTGCTCGGTGAGAATTTCCAGTTTTCCTAGATTAGATTTATTTTCTTACCTATTGTCCAAGAAAAAGCCACAAAAAAGAGTTAGATCTATTCATCCTTGGTCCAAGCCAGTCTGAGCCTTTGCAATTTTCTTTTCATTGCTTGCATAGTTGAATTATCGGTTGCATCGTCGTGTCGAGTTGCTGGTCTTAGTGTCTAGTTCCTTTAGAGTTTCGAGTTCTGTTCACATTAGTCACGCAGCCGCTGCATCATTATCCCATCCGCTGTCCACCATCCAATCCACCAATTTCCACCACGTGCTACGCACTGTTTATTGTCATAATCATAGTTGAGGTCACTCACATCTTCGCCTGATCGAATCTGCATCTTATCTAGTTTGTCTTGGAAAGAGGGAGAAAAAGAAGATAAAGAAAAAAAAGAGAGAAAAAAGGAAAGAAAAAAAAAGAAAAGGAGGGAGAAGAAAAAGAAAAAAAAGCGTGAGAAAAAAAAGAGAGAAGAAAAAAAATTGGATCTATCTAGAATCAATCTCGTACCTGAATTCGGATTGGAATCTGTTTTGCGCACTGTTCAGTAAAACAGGTGTATCTTCCTCATACGAAGTCCGTTTTGGCTCCGTGAGTACTCAAATTGAAGATAGCAACGAGTCGCATCTAAATAGTTGCAGAAGCTAGTTCAATATTTGACACCTCAAAATCGGCTTCTAAATAGGACTTTTTGCCCTTCGAAGTTCGCGAACACAGCTTGTTCCAATTTTTCAGGCCAGTTTTAGAATTCTTTGACTCCTCATATCAACTCGGAATTGAGTGGTTCTTTTTGCATTGGAAAGCTTCAGTTAGTAGCATTCTTTGAAAGAATTTATCAGAAAATTGTCTCAAACTTTTCAAGAGGAAAGTTGGAGAGAGAGTTGTTGTATATCCTGCTTGGCAGTTGTTTTTCATCATTATCTTCACTGCCGTTGTGATCTTCACTAATATCTTGCTGTCAAGAGCTACTTAGTATCCTTGATTGATGCTAGTTGTGCTACGCCGTGACCTCATTAGTGTTTTAGGCTCGCGTCTCTAGTCCGGTCTAGCCTAGGACCAGCACAGTACCGTCGTTGAGCCTTTATTCAATATTGTATCTTTGAATTGATTATTGCTAATCTTTTGCTACCATATATAGCCAACCCAGCTCCACATATTTCTACACCGTGTATACGTACGCTCCCCTGGCAATCGGTTTACTCAATATTCGGAGTTACTTGACACCGCTGGTTGCCAATCACCGCCTGCTGCATGGTAAGAACTTGTAAGGCATTGATATTTGCTTTACTGTGAGCGTTTTACCACCACATCCTAGTAGTTATAGGAACATTATTTTTGGGTTTTGTTTCTTGTTCTACTAATCATGACAGGATCCAGAGTCAATTCATGGGCTTTGTCGATCGCGGGAGACGTGCCACCACCTTTGCAAATACCACAACCGTCACGAGAGGTGCACAAACATCCAAATGCACATGATCAGGTTAATGTATCTATACCACCATTTAATGGCCGTTTTAAACCTGCTTTATATATTGAATGGGAGTTCGACATAAAAAATATATTTGCTTCCCATAATTTCGATGAACATAAAAAGGTTAAGGTTGCGGTTGGTTCTTTCACTGGTTATGCTTTGGTTTGGTGGAGTGAATATTGTCGGTTACACCCTGATTATATACCTACTACTTGGGATGATTTGAAACTTACCATGCGACATACTTTCGTCCCTGCTTATTATACTCGTGACATGATTAAGAAGTTGCAACACTTAAAACAAGGTAGTGAAACTGTAACAAAATATTATGATGATTTACAAACTACCTTGTTGCATTCCTCTTTAGAAGAAAGTTGATGAGGACACCAATACAATTGTTACACCCACAGCCCCTGCTGCTATACATACTGGACCAATTACTAGAGCTCGTGCACGCCAACTAAATTACCAGGTACTTTCGTTTCTTGGTAATGATTCTAATGTTCATGAGAATATGATGCTGCCTAAATTGGATACATTTGTTTTGCTTACAAATGAAGGGCCTAGCTTGGAGAAGGATGAACATTGGAGCAAGAACAAGCATGGAGATGATGGCATGCGCAAGGGGAACAAGAACGGAGTTACAAGTGATGATTTCAGGACTTTGAAGCCACCATAATGGGTGCATGAAGCCTTGGATGAAATATACAAGATGCCACTTCATAAATTTCGTCCCGAGGCTATTTTAGGTGCTGCGTCACCTTATTATTGGGCCAGGCCCATGTAATTTCGAAATACGTAAGTATAGGCTATTTTTAGAGTCCGTATGTGTGGGGAAACAAGAGATAGGGTTGATTTCGGACTCCTCCACCAAGGGCCACGAAATTCCCCCCTCTTCCTCCATATATACAGCCCTTAGGGCATCGTTTAGACTTTGGGTTTTGTTTAGATTAAAAGTTCGCCATAGCTGCAACTTCGCGTACTTCGTTTGTGTTCAACGACCAGACAAAGGCGTCACAGAACCCCACCTTGATCAATAAAGCTTTCATCTTATATTCGCAATATCCAGATTGCAATCTTAGTTTCTTGCTTGTTCTTCGTTTGCTCGCAGGAAACAGACCCTCGTGGTCAGGTTGATCGTGCTCCGGCGTGGTCAATAACCTCTCGGAGTTGGTTTAGCGATTGCTAAGGCGCGACGTCCTCGCACGTTCGTAGTCGGATCGTCAAAGTCGACTTCCACCAAAGCGAAATCCACCATCTCATCGAAAGACGGGACACCTTTGCCTCTATCAAAACGCCTATAGAATCCAGCGAGGCTAAGAAAACTCCTCACTTGTGTGACCGTTTTGGGCTGCGGCCAACTCTCAATAGCTTCAATCTTGGCTTTATCAACTTCAATTCCCTGTGGAGTAACAACATAGCCAAGAAAAGATACTCGGTCGGTGCAAAAGGTGCACTTCCCAAGGTTACCAAACAAACGTGCATCACGTAGAGCAATAAAAACAGCACGTAAATGTTCCAAATGTTCTTCCAAAGATCTGCTATAAATCAATATGTCATCAAAGTAAACTACCACAAATCGTCCAATGAAAGCACGTAAAACTTCGTTCATTAATCTCATGAAAGTACTAGGTGCATTAGTTAACCCAAAAGGCATGACTAACCACTCATATAATCCAAACTTAGTTTTAAATGCTGTTTTCCATTCATCTCCCAATTTCATACGAATTTGATGGTAGCCACTACGCAAATCAACTTTGGAGAATATTGTAGAGCCACTCAATTCATCAAGCATATCATCTAGCCTAGGAATAGGATGACGATAACGAATAGTAATATTATTAATGCCTCTACAATCAACACACATACGTGATGTACCATCCTTTTTCGGCACTAGAATAATAGGAACAGCACAAGGACTAAGGGATTCACGTATATAACCTTTGTCGAGAAGCCCTTGTACTTGACGCATAATCTCCTTCGTCTCCTCTGGATTGGTACGGTATGGTGCACGGTTTGGCAGTGAAGCACCGGGAATTAAGTCAATCTGATGCTCAATCCCTCGAATAGGCGGTAATCCCGGTGGCACGTCTTGTGGAAAAACGTCAGCGAACTCCTGCAAAATGTTAGTGACAGCAGGAGGCAAAGAGGAAGGCACGTCCTCGAATGAAAATAATGCCTCTTTGCACACAAAAGCATAGCAAACAGATTTGCTGAAATCTAGCTCATCAATATCAGATTTGGTGGCAAATAAACATGCACTTTTCAATTTAATTTCAGAAGCAACACTAGATGGTTTATTATTAGGCTTCATTTGTTGCTCAAATTCTTTTGCCACAATCTGATTTTCACTCTTATTCTTCTCCTGTTGTGCTTTATTAGCTCTATAATATCATCTTTCAAAATGGAATCAGGAGTCATAGGAAGCAAAGTAATATTTTTATCCTTATGAACAAGAGTATAGTGATTGTTTCTACCATGGTGTACAGAATTTTTATCAAATTGCCATGGTCTACCAAGTAATAAGGAACATGCTTGCATAGGTACCACATCACAATCAACATAATCAGCATATGTAGAGATACTAAAATGCACACGAACAGTACGTGTTACCTTAACCTTGCCGCTGTTGTTGAACCATTGGATGTAGTAAGGATGTGGATGTGGTCTTGTGGTGAGAGAAAGCTTCTCCACCATCTCCATGCTAGCCAAGTTGTTGCAGCTCCCTCCGTCTATGATGACGCGCACAGAACGTTCCTTCACAACTCCCTTGGTATGGAACAAATTGTGCCTCTGATTTTGCTCAGCTTGTGTGACCTGCACACTCAAAACACGTTGAGCAACTAAACATTCATACCTGTCAGCGTCTTCAGGAGCCATGTATTGCGTCTCATGATCAGAATCATCTCCACCATGTTCTTCACGTGTAATAAGAGCCAATGTCTCCTCATCATAGTCACTAGCGGACTCATATCCTGATAGAGGCAAAGGTGTCCCGTCTTTCGATGAGATGATGGATATCGCTTTGGTGGAAGTCGACTTTGACGATCCGACTACGAACGTGCGAGGACGTCGCGCCTTAGCAATCGCTAAACCAACTCCGAGAGGTTATTGACCACGCCGGAGCACGATCAACCTGACCACGAGGGTCTGTTTCCTGCGAGCAAACGAAGAACAAGCAAGAAACTGAGATTGCAATCTGGATATTGCGAATATAAGATGAAAGCTTTATTGATCAAGGTGGGGTTCTGTGACGCCTTTGTCTGGTCGTTGAACACAAACGAAGTACGCGAAGTTGCAGCTATGGCGAACTTTTAATCTAAACAAAACCCCAAAGTCTAAACGATGCCCTAAGGGCTGTATATATGGAGGAAGAGGGGGAATTTCGTGGCCCTTGGTGGAGGGGTCCGAAATCAACCCTATCTCTTGTTTCCCCACACATACGGACTCTAAAAATAGCCTATACTTATGTATTTCGAAATTACATGGGCCTGGTGATGAGGACATGACTACCTTGGATATGACCAAAAATATTGCATATATGCATATTTGTCAGGTGATTTCTAGTGCAAACTATTCAATAATCTATTTGTGCTATCCAGAACAAAAATACTTCACACACTTTTGTGTTTTGTCTAATTGCAGGTGTATGGGACATTTGTACAATCCACATATGAAGATAAGGAAGAAAGAGATGTTTATTTGCTGTCCAAAAAGTTCTCTCACGTCACTTTTGGCCCAAGAGAAGATAGAGTCCAAGTCTCTCACGTTCTGGATTCAGATTCGGACTGCACAGACATACCTGACTCAAAACGCACACAAGTTTTTCATACGGACTCCGAATTGGGTGATTCTTTTTTTGTTGGAAACTAGATTTCGTGCACTTTCCAACCCAATTGGAATCACCTTCAAATTCGTCCGGAGCATTGAGTTGTGGACGAAACAATCTGATGCTGCAGCAGAATCCGAGTCAAACTACAAGTCCAAAGGTGTTACATCACCTCCACTTGGGCCCATTGGCCTTGTACGACCTAGATTTAGTTTTAGGCTGCCTTGGGACGTCCTCCCACCTCCTTGGCCGCCACCCCTTGCTCCTATATAAGTAGATCCATCTAGTAGCTTTTTCCTTGGGATTTGTTTAGTTTAAAGTTAGCCATTGCAACTTCGTGTACTTCGTTTGTGTCCAACGACCAGACCAAGACCGCTTACGGATCCCCACCTTTATCAATACTTCATATATACTCGCAATATTCAGATTGCTTTTATCATATTCTTGCTTGTTCTTCGATTGTTTGCAGGAATAGACCTTCGTGGTCAGGTTGATTGTGCTCCGGCGTGGTCAATAACCTCTCGGAGTTGGTTTAGCGATTGCTAAGGCGCAACGTCGTGCACGTTTGTAGTCGGATCGTCAAAGTCGTCTCCACCAAATCGATAGTTATCATCTCATCGAAAGATCGGGACACCCCGCCTCTATCATAAACTGAAATTGAATATTCCACCATTTGAGGGTAGATATGTTCCTGATATATATCTTACTTGGGAGTTAGAAACTGAACAACGATTTACATGTTTACAATATCTTGAGGAGAGACGAGTTGCTGCTGCTGTTTGTGCTTTCACTAGTTTTGCATGTGTATGGTGGTCTGAACATTGTAGATTGTATCCTATTCCAACTACTTGGGCTGCTTTGAAAATTGCTATGCGTACGCGTTGGGTTCCACCATATTATCAACGTGAATTGCTTCAAAAATTGCAGCGTTTAAGACAAGGGAAAAATTCTGTAGAAGAATATTATCAGGAATTACAAACTGGCTTGATTAGATGTGGTATTGTTGAGGAGAATGAAGCTATGCTTGCACGTTTTCTGGGTGGATTAAATAGAGAGATTCAGACCATTCTAGACTATAAGGAGTATACTAATATCACTCGTTTATTCCATCTTGCTTGTAAAGCTGAACGTGAAGTGCAGGATCGACAAGCATTGGGGCGAACTAACTTTTCTGCAGGCCGACCTTCATCATGGACACCACGTGCATCTTCTACTTCAACTGCACCAGCACCTCTATCCGGTGCCACCTCCAGCCGTGATACAAGAAAACAGGCACAACCACCATTATCTGCCAAGAGCGCACCTGCGGGGCCTGCACAGCGTTCTTCTTCTTCCATGGCATCAACAGGGCACACAAGTGATATTATTTGT